>NW_016690419.1:880030-887781 GCF_001604755.1 Lepidothrix coronata | reverse complement strand
GGGCAACCTGTGCCAGGGCCTCCCCACACTCCCAGGGAAGGATTTCTTTCGAGTATCCCATCTAACCCTGCCCTCTGGCAGTGGGAAGCCATTCCCTCTTGTCCAGGCCCTCATCCACAGTCCCTCTCCAGCTCTCTTGTGCTTTTCTGCACATGGGCCATGTCAAAGGAACCTTCCTTCACCAAGCTGCAGGTTACCCAGCTCCCCAAAGCATGAGGATAACTCACAGGAGGGTGGTGGAAAGAGAGGAGCCTTCTCCTCAGCTCCTGGTCTCCCTGGAAACTTGTCTGTGAAGCAACAGAAGAAAATCCAGTGCCAAAATGTGAGCTAAGGAACTGCCCAAATCTCCAGTCAGAGGGCACTGCCCAGGTCTGCCCTGGGATGGGAAATTTATATCATCTGTCCACAAGAACTTCAAGCAACAAAAGCAGATCGAAGGGAACCCCATTGTGCATCTTTCAGCTTCCTCTCCACTGGCTGCAGGGATAGATTTTTGGTTTAAGGTTGGTTGTGCTTCCTAAAGTCTTGTTCCCTGCTCCCCTGCCCAGTCACATCCCTGGGCACTGTCTCCTCCCTTTCCAGCGGTTGCAGACCCCTTGATATTTATAGAGCATGGTGGGGGCGTGCTTTAGGTGCTGGATTAAGGTTGGACTCAACGAGCTGAGAGGGCTTTTGCAACCCTAACAATTCTGTGATCTTGGTCCTCTTTGGTCCTTGGGACGAGAACAATCTGTGAGTTTTCTGCTCTGCACCCACTGACCCCCTGCACGACCTGCCCAGAGCTCCAAGCAGCAAGCAGGGGCTAATCCATCCCCAAATCTCCGAGCTGAGGATCAGAGGCACACACAGGAGGCCACGCAGGGATGACACGCTCCAGACAGCCCATCTGCAATGCAGAGCAATCAAGGAGTGACTCCCTTGAGGAGCCGGAGCCGAGCGCTGCGCGGGCAGTTTTCCCTCTAATGGAGGGCACTCCCTTGGAACAAGCACTTGGCACCAGATGAGTGAGGAATGAGATGGCTCTAATCCTGTAATTTAATTAGAGCTGTGGAGAACTGCCTAACGAAAAGGCCATTTCCTGAGCAGGCTGCAGGGTCTGGCTGCTCTCTCCGGGCTGGCAGCCGAGACCCTCCTGCTCCTGCTCTTCCACAGAAAGGCAGTGAAGGGCTTTCCCACCCCTTCCCTGTCTTGCTTTTCCCTTCTCATGGGTTTCAGCCAAAGTAGCACGGGTGGGAATCCCCCCAGTTGTACATATTTGTGAACTAAGGACTAACTGGAGTGGTCTGGTGGGGAGGGGAAGGGCAGGAACTCTGATTTTACCCCACAGAGGCAGGAGATGGCAGTGGAAACTTAAGCTCCAGGTGTCCTTCCATGTGGGAGAAGTTCCAGGTATCCTTTTATTTTGCAACCAAGCAAAACTGTTGGCCAAGAGAAGACAAGGATCTGCTGAAGGAGTGTGCTGAGGGGGTCAGGTCCCATCCTGCCCTGACCGAGGGGGCCTGGCACTCCACTCTCACACCATCCCATGAGCAGAAATCTTCTTCAGGATCTCCCTGAACAGCACCCCCCGACTGTGAACTGGTGTAGCCCCCATACATTGCAGGACAAGCTGGGATGGTGTGGGCTGGGCATCCCTTTGGAGCACAGCCAGACCTTCTCCCAGCTGGCCTCAGTGCTCGGCTTCACCTCTGTGGCCAATGCATGTCCACGAGGGTGGGGAGGCCCTGGCACAGGTTGCCCAGAGAGGCTGTGGCTGCCCCATCCCTGGAAGTGTCCAAGGCCAGGTTGGATGGGATTTGGAGCAACCTGGGCTAGTGGAAGGTGTCCCTGCCCATGGCAGGGGGATGGAATGACATGATCTTTAATGTCCCTTCCAACCCAAACCATACTTTGATAGAGCAAAAGGAGCTGGGAATGAGGGACCAGAAATCTGAGGGACCCTCCAGTAAGGACAGGGATGCATAATCCCATCCCTCCAAAGAGGAGAGCAGCCTGTGCTGATGCCTCCTCACCTCTGTTTTGGGGAAAGTGTGCAGGCTCAGCCTGACCTAAAATCTGTGTGGGATCAGCTCAGCGTGAGGTTTGGGGCCAATTCTGGCTTGACCCTGAGCCACACATGCCTGGGCTGTGGCTCCCTCAGCCTCCCAAGGCTCAGCCAGACACAAAGCCCCCCTGGAGCAAACGGATTCCTGTACAGCAGCAAATCCCAGGCTGGCCAAGAGCAACATGCCTAATTAACTATAACTGGCTCCTTGCCACCCATCTCCCAGGCCCCAGCTTGCACCAGTAATTGCTGCCCTATTATGTTTTCTGGATGCTCCAAGGTGAAAGGGAGCTTTGTGCAGGAGCCCTGGGATGCAGCAAGCTGGCAAGCAGCTCCTCCTGCACAAAGTCCTGATGTTGGGAGAAAGGCAGGGCTGGGGCATCCCATTCTGCTCCTCAAAGCCTTGGCAAGAGCTCCAGGCTTCAAGGGGGAAGGGTGATAAAGCAGTTTTGGTGTGTCACTAAGTGTCCTGGCCAGTGTCCCTGGGTGCTTATATAGGAGACACCCTATGGAAATGCCTCCAGGGGATGGCACCATCCCAGTCCCACAGAAGTGCTCCCAGGAGCTGCCACTAGTTCAGTCCCATGGAAATGTCCCCAGGAGATGTCACCATTCTAGTCCCACAGAAATGTCTCCAGGAAATGTCACCATCCCAGTGTCACAGAAACACCCTCAGTGACACCATCCCAGTCCCACAGAAATGCCCCCAGAAGATGTCACCATCCCAGTGTCACAGAAGTGTCCCCAGGAGATGTCACCATCCCAGACCCACAGAAATGCCTCCAGAGGTCACTATCCCAATAGTGCCAGAGAAATTCCCCCAGATGTCACTATCCCAGTGCCACAGAAATGCCCTCAGGAGATGCCTCTGTCCCAGTGACACCACCAAACTGGGAGAAGGGACTTCTGGCAATTCCAGCAGCTGCAATCCCACTACCCTGGCAAGGGAAGAGCCCTCAGAATACCAGTGGTACCCCCTGCCCACTGCAGCTGGAAGTGCCCTGTGTGCCCCAGCTGGCTGTCACCAAGCTCTGAGGAAGGTCCTCTGCAGGCAGCTTCCTCCAGCAGTGGGAAGGAAATCGGGAATTTCCCACCTCTTCTCATAAGCTGGAGGCTGCTGGAAGGCTGCACCAAGACCAAAGACCCCCAGCCTTTTCCTGAGCCTGTTTCACTGGGAGAGCATCCCAAAGGGAGCATTTCTTTGGCTCCTTGAGGAATCCCACACACAGCAGTGCCTCGATGTGGTTAAACAGGGATTCCCTGTCTCTGTGCTACAGAGCCTCACCTGCAGCAGGGATCAGAGTCACTCCAGCATTTCACATCTTCAGAGGAAACAAATAGGCAGGAAAAGAAGCTGGAGGTCAAAGAGAGTCAGGAAAACTAGGCTGTAAGAACTGGTCCCAGTTTGCAAATAGACACAGGAATAAAGGTCCCTAAATCTGGGGCCAGCACCTCTCTCCTGCTGCAGGGCACCCTCGGCTCTGGTGTGGGGATGCTCTTTAGCTCTGCATGAGCCATCCTGTCTCCCACAGCCCAGCCCACCCCCACCACTCCAGGCAGGGCAAAATGGGCACCAGGCACAGCCAGGCTCTGCTATTCCAAGGCAAAGCCTGGAAAAGAGGTGCTGTTGTGCCATGTCCCTAAATTGCTGGGTCCTCCTGAGGGCCCACTATTGTTTAGAGTGCACTTGCTACTGCCTTCCCAAAGGATTGCCCTTGTCTCCTTTAAACTATGTAGGCAAAGAGTAGGACATGGACTTTCATAACCCTGGGAGGAGGAAATTGCTCTTATTTAGCTGAGGCTCTGACCCACGATGAGAATTCGGTGTCCTGATCTCGGCAGCAAAGCAAGCCCAGCCAGTTCAGCTGCAGGAAACCACCCCAGTATGTTTGTGCTCCCACCACAGGTTCCCAAGGGACTCCTGGGCAAGGAGGGACTCTACTGATGGGCTGCTGCTGACCCAAACTCAGAGCTCACCCCACTGCTCTGCACAGCACCAGGGAAGGCTCTTCCCATTCCCAGCTTCCTCTTTTATGGAGAACTTGCGTGTGCAGTTGCACCCAACAGACGCAGATCAGCAGAAGTTCCCTTTTCCAAAATCCCCCCATTTGCCCCTGAAAGCAAGTTTTGTTCTCAAAGAATCACAGAATGGCTTGAGTTGGGAGGGACCTTAAAGCCCATCCCATTCCACCCCCTGCCATGGGCAGGGACACTTTCCACTAGCCCAGGTTGCTCCAAGCTCTGTCCAACCTGGCCTTGGACACTTCCAGGGATTGGGCAGCCACAGCTTCTCTGGGCAACCTTTGCCAGGGCCTCCCCACCCTCCCAGGGAAGAATTCCTTCCCAATATCCCATCTGGCAGTGGGAAGCCATTCTCCCTTGTCCTGTCCCTCCATCCCTTGTCCCCAGTCCCTCTCCAGCTCTCCTGGAGCCCCTTTAGGCCCTGCAAGGGGCTCTCAGGTCTCCCTGGACCCTTCTCTTCTCCAGGTGAACCCCCCCCAGCTCTCCCAGCCTGGCTACAGAGCAGAGGGGCTCCAACCCTCGGAGCATCTTGGTGCCTCCTCTGGACTCTCTCCATGGAGCAGCAGCTCCACGTCCCTGTGCTGTTGTTCCCCAGGGCTGGAGGCAGCTCTGCAGGGGGGTCTCACCTGAGGGGCAGAGGGGCAGGATCCCCCCTGTCCTGCTGCCCATGCTGGGGAATCAGCCCAGGGCACGAGGGGTTTCTGGGATGCAAATGCACATGTCCAGGTCATGTTGAGTTTCTCATTCACCAGCACCCCGAGGTCCTTCTCCTTGGGGCTGCTCCCAACCCACCCTCCACCCAGCCTGGATTCCTGCTTCTCGCTGGGCCACGCAACTCTTGGCTGTAATTACCTTCCACATCCTTCTTCCTGCCGTGAAACAGCACCAGGACTGAAGGGCACAGGACTCCCAGCCACTCCCTGTCCAAATGCCCTGGATTGAGTCCCTTCTTAAAAGGCAGAGGATCACTGGGATACCAGTCTGATGGTGCTGGGCTTGGCCCTTTCCTGGGGACATCTTGACATGGCATGTTCTTCCAGCTCTCCAGAGACTGGGAGGTGAGCAGGGAGTTCAGAAGAGGTTACAGCACCAGCTGGGGACATGAGAAACAGATATTTATTACCCTGCTCTGCTTCAGGGTTTGCATGAATCACAAGTGACTCAGCTGCCTTGAAACCCAGGGGACTGGGGTCTCTGAACAGCATCAAAGGTGACGCTGGCACTTGGTGGCCCTGGATGTTCACTCACGAGTGTTGTCCCCTGATGGTGACAAGGATGTAGCAGTGCTGGGGTGGACACTGAGGTTCACTTCCCAAGTGACCTGAGCTCACAACCATTCCAACATCTGTGCTTGGGGAAGGCAATCCCAAGAGCAAGCAGTGCCTTTGGAGCCTGCAGCACCTAATTATAAGGAGAGCTGAGGAGAAAGAGGGGAAAAAAACCCCCACACCAGTAAAACAAAAGACATTTCTGAGCGATGATTGGTTTACCACAACTGCATTTCCATCCAGCCTCCAAAAATTCTGGAACAATCCCGCTCCTGTGTCATCTTATATCATTTCTGGAGGTAAACAACTGCTTTTGGGAGGGACACAGCACCATCGTGCTCCAGCAGGAAACCAAAACACTGGATTTATTCTGTCCTTTCCAGCAGAAGGGACAGTCCAGTGGTTTCTGGCAGCAAGGAGGAGGTGTTTACACATCTGCAAAGCCCTGCCAGCCCAAGGGAGCAGCCAAAGCTGCGGGCTGGCAGGGATCCCTGCCAGCAAGGGAGCTCACAATCCTGTGGGATGAAGCAGGGGAATGGAAAAGGTAAAATGGGAGATCAAGGGAGGGCAACGAGGGAGAGGGGAAGAGGTGCAGGTATGGATGGACTAGCAAAACAAGGGGGAAAAAGAGAAGGGAGCGTGTCAGAAGCAAGTAAATCAGGCAGCAACATGGTAAATTAACCGTCTTTTCCCAGTGGAAAGCTGATTACAACCAGGAATATTTTCTTCTGACACAAATCGGGGACAGGACAAAACATTCATCCAGGTCCAGTGTTCCTAACCAGTGCTCCCAGCACGTGTGGAGAAGGTGGGCCACTGAGGAGGGTGCTTGGGCAACTGGGGTGCAGCTCTCCCACCAGCTGCCCCTTTCCTGCAGGGAGCTGGAAAAAGGGAGGGGACAAGGGCAGCCCAGCCCAGCTCATCAGGTGCCGGGCTGAAGAACAACAGTCCTGTCTTAACAAGAAACATCCACAGGTTTCCAAGCCTGCCTGAGAGATTTTGGTGGAGGGTGTGTGGGGATATTATGAGATTCCCGACTTCAGCAGCCTGGCCAGGCTGATATCCATCTTCCTCCTCCCTGTCTGACCTCAGGACATGCCATGGCTGTGCCTGCTCCCTCAGGATGACTAAAGCAAAGTTTGATCCAGCATTTCCCAGCCCGGGATTGCACCCACACCACGCTCCTTCTCCATGGAAAGGGCCAGGGAATGACAGTCTTGAGTGAATCAATTTAAGTTAGAAATAAACAAGCTTTGGCATAAAGAGATAAAGAAAGAAAACCATTTTTGTCCATTGACAAAGAAAACCTCTACAAAAGCTTAGAGTGATGATGGAGCCACTGACCATCAGCAGGAAACACTAAGGAAAACAGCTCCCAGTACACCCCCAGTTTGAATACCAGTTTGGTCTGGTGGGTCCATCACAGACCCCAACCTGTCTGGGTGTGGGACAAATCCTCAAAGCCTGCTGATGGCGACTGCATCTCACACTGTGCATAAACAGGGAGCTTGGGGAGGGAATTGTAAGAGATTGGGCTTTGTGGGGATCAGGCTGAGCTGCTCCTTTTATGGCACAACACCAGAAAGTCACTTCCTGCGGGCTCCAGGATGGTCACAAGATGGGAAAAGCTTTGGAGTCCGGGTTTTCTCAGCTCCCACCTCCACAAATCACACCTTATATATGAGTGGGAAGTGCTGGGCTATTGAGTAACCTCCTCGGGACTGGGCTGGACTGGGGAACTGATGGAGAGGACAACACTGCATTAAGGGAGCAAAAGTGTTGGACCTGTCTGGTCTGGGCAGGGTGCAGGTCAGGGAGCCTGCTTGGAAAAAGGAACTCAGGAGGAGTTTACGCCAGGCTGGGCTAGAAGTGTCTCCAGGCATGACTGAAGGAAGAGGCTCCTGGCTTGTGACAGGAGGCCAAGTGACTCAGTTGTGGTGGGTGGGGGGCAAGAGAAAGAAGGGGATGTGGTTGGGGAACGTGAGTCACTAAGGAAGTGCATCTGTTGATAACAGCTGGATAAACTCGGAGCAGAGACATCAGGTCTGCTCAGGAGAAAATCCGAGCTGGAAGCCAAAACCTGGAGACCGAAATCCTGAAAGGTAGAGCAACAGAGAGCTGTAAGTGCCTGGCACAGGCTTTTCCTGCCTGGCAGCTCAGCGAGGATGTAGGATGAACATCTTCCAACAGGCAAGGCGTGACCATGGTGTTGGCTGTGTTCTTGTGTCTCAGGTTCTGTGATTTCAGCAATCATCTGAGCCTGGAGCAACCTTGTTCCCTTGTTCCCCATGAAGGACAGACACTTCCCTCCCATTCCACAAGGCACCTGCATTGTGGGTGCAGTTTCCAACAGGAATGCTCATGGGCGAGGGGCAGAGCACGGCTGAGACATGAGACAGCACAAGTCAACTGGTAAT
>NW_016690419.1:779359-879960 GCF_001604755.1 Lepidothrix coronata | reverse complement strand
TATGGCCTCCTCTCCTCCATCACCCTCACAATCTCAGCTAAGGTGGCTTTGAGTATCCTGAGATGCCACTGAGATCCCACAGAGACACGGGACTGCACAAGTCAACTTGTAATCTCCTACTGCCTCCTCTCTTCCATCACCCTCACAATCTCAGCTAAGGTGGCTTTGAGCTGTCTGAGATCCCACTGAGGGAAGATTCATTACTTCATTGGTTGGTGCTGAAAGCCCCAGGAGAGAAGTGGCCTGGAGAGCAGAGTGCACACACAGATGATTCACCCCCCACTCACCTGCTCTAAGTTCACCAAATATTCCCCCCCACAGCTCAGCACGGATCTGTTTTCCTTTCCTGAAAGCCACAAAGGAACCACCTTCACCTGGTGTGAATGACACATAGGGTGCAGCCTATAGGTCTCAAAAATGCCCATGGCATCCATCCTGCAGCTGCTGAGGAACCTCAGGCAGGGACATGGGTCCACTGTGTCCACTCAGGAGACCGAGACACCAAGGCTGTGAATGTCATGACCAAGTCCCTGAGATGCTGAGAGCATTGCTTCCCTCTGGGTATTTTGTGGTGCCCACAAGCCTGGGAGGCCACAGAGGACACACTGAGGGCAGGACTCCTGCTGGATGCACTTTGCCCTGGATTAGTCACCACGGTGGAGAGCAGCCAGAGTGGGATCATGCCTCCCTCTCCTAATCCCTGCTCTCCCTATGGTTGAAAATCCATTCTCCCCTCCCTGAAAGCAGTTCATCCTACCACTTCAGTTGGATCTGCCTTTCCTGCCTGCCTTCCCAGCAAATATTTAGAGGCCTTGGCCAGTCTGAAACCCGAGAGGATGAGCTGCTGACTCACAGGAGCTGTGTCATGGTCACAAGGCTGCTTCTCTGCATCCATCACCCCTGTGGCACTTCCCCTTCAGCCAGGAATTTGGAGAAGCAGTGCCCACGTGGCACAGGAGAAGGGCAGAGCCAGGCTGAGTTATGGTGGGGGAAGAGATGCTTGCCTGCAAACTGCAGCTCCAGCCCTCTGTGCCCTTATGGACTCATCCAGAACCCAGTGCTGCCCCTGGCTCTGCCACGTGCTGCACCCACGGGTGCCTTGCCGAGAGGGCAGCAGCTTCTCCTGCTCTCTGTTGCTCACACTGCCAGGGAGAGGAATCCTCATGTGGAAGGATGAGGCAAGCAGTGGGCAGGAAAGCAGATGGAGACCATCTCTGGCACAGAAATTGGGGGAGACCAAAATTCCTGAGCGGAGGGAAGCCACAAAATGCCTGGCTCAGCCAGGGATGCACTGGGGTGCTGCTCAGCTTCTCTGCAGGGGAATGGCACTGCAGGGAAATGGTATCTCCCCACAGTGCCAGGGAGAGACACACCCACAGCCAGGAGATGGACTTGAAAGTGAGCACAGTCTAGGAAGACCTCAGGAAACTCAGCTTTCCCCCAATTCCCGTGCCTTGGGATGCAGTCTGACCACATCTGCACAGCTGTGCCATCCCAAGCACAGAACCCAGACACTGCAACTGCTCTCTGCTGGTAGAGACTGTTTGAAATCATGGAATCCCAGAATGGTTTGGGTTGGAAGGGACCTTACAGCCCATTCCACCCCCTGCCATGGCCTTGGACACTTCCAGGGATGGGGCAGCTACCACAATTTAGGCAAAGGAGGTTCAATTACTCTGAAGAATAATTGCATTAAACACTAAACCCCAAGGGTGAATTATTTTATGTCAAGCCTGTATTTGCCTACATGTGCTGTAAATGAGTATTTGATTATATTAATAATAAAAGAAGAGAATTACATTACCACCTTTGAACTGAACACAATATCTGGTGCCTGCATGGTGCAGAAATTACATCCTCCCTCCAACTATTTGGAAGCAACAGGAACCACAATTCCACCGTGTGGGCCCTCAGCAAAGGTTGATTTAGTTTTACTGAGAAAATCTGTCTTCACCAGTTAGTGCCACATAAGGGTTTCACAATCACATCAATGATGTGTTTCCTTGCCCAAATTAACCTTGCTTGCTGCAGGTGAGGTACAGGAGCTAAACACAAGGAGCTCTGAAGATGAGCCAAAGAGTAAATGCTGGTTTGGATTTCTTGTTCCGGGGCAGAGCCTCCCTGGAAAGCCAGGATGTGTGTTCAGGTCCAAGGAGTTAGTGCTTTGCTCAGGAAAGTCATCTGCCCTCGGAGCTTGGCATCAAGGGTGAGCCCTGTGCCAGAGCATGTCCTGGGCTGGGTTCAGGAAAGCCCACAGGGCAGAGGGATCTGCCAAGCAGTTACACCATTCCCAGCCTGCTGAGAGTGTACTTCTCACCCTGCTCCCTCCCAAAGGCAAAGGGTGCTGCTGAGCAGCCCCAGTCCTAAAGCTCCTGCAGAGAGCAATCCCACCGGGGCAGTGACAGTCCAGCGTTTCTGCAGGCACTGGGAGCACTCACGCTAAGAGTCGCCTGAGTTAATTACTCCAGGATTGCACTAACTCCACAAAAACATGTAGGGTCGTCTCCTTGCCTAGACATTACTGCTGCTGCTGTGTGGCAAGCTGGGAAGGGAGCTAACCAGGAGATTACAGGTTTGGAGAGGCTGGAAACGGAGCCAGCTGAGATGGCTGGAGGACGAGTGCACACGCCCAGGCATGGACATCACGCTGGGAAAGCGAAACCATCAGGAGGCAATCACCTCCTCCTTGCCAGTTTTCAGCCTGCCCTAGGCATGCCTTTACACTAAGGCAGGAGTTTTCCTGGGTGGGAATAGCAGTGCTTTCGTGGCATCACTAGGAGAATGGGAAAGGCTGCTGAATTCCCAGCCTGCCTCACACCCAACCCATGTTCCCCCATCCTGTGGCGCGGTGTCCTAATGTCCTGACTTTTGCAAGGGGGGAACAGCTGTACTCACAGCCTGTTTTCTAATTCCAGAAGCCACTGGTTAGCATCCCCTTGTAGGACAGGGTGTCCCTTGCCTGCTCCTCCACTGGCAGCTTGCTCTTCCTAAGATATTTGCTGGACAAGGTCTAATCAAAGATTAGGGAGGCAGCAATGCTTCTCTCTCTGCTAAATCCATCTCCTAGGACTGCAGCATCCTTCTGTGCCTACAATTATCCTGCAATTAGTTTCTACCCCACTTCCTCTTCCTGTGGCAATTCACATGGGTGAGAGTCCAGCCAATGGGAGAAGTTTTATTAATAGATATTAAAAAGATTTTATTAATAGATAAAAGATGCAAACACACTACCTGCATTACAATGGCTCGCACTGCTGCTTCTCAATCCATCCTTCCTGTGGGACATTCAGGTCCTCTTCCATGTTGGCAATGCTCTCCACTGTCTCATCTGCAGAAGTGATCCATAGGCTCCTTCCAACTGTGCCCAGCTGATTAAGGAAGACATTACTGAAGTCAGTTCCAAACTGATTCCCTGTTCGCTTCCAAGCACATCCTGTTGACTCTCATTCATCCTGTTTCCCATCCACCTGACATTTCCGTAGCGATGCTCAGGCTTGCTCATCTCATTGGAAAGAAAAAAAATCCCTTATCAATAAAAGGTGATAAGTTATTTTGGCTCCATCTCTTCAAGCTTGTGATATCAATTAAGTGTTTAGTTGCACTTTTCACATGCTCAAAACATTGTCATAGGTTACCTTGACTAAAATCAATCCTTCCATCCAAGGAGTCCTGCCAGGAGGTCAGAGGAGCCAAATCCAAGGGTGAGAGTCTTGGATGGGCCATCTCTCCGTGGCTTAGGCTGTGGAGGTGGGTGGAGTCACCTCTGTGGCCATGGATGTGCAGGAGTCAGCAATGCTGCTGCAGCTGGGGAAGAAAATTCTCCATTAATGAGCTCTTGGCTTTTAAAAACTGAGCATACAGCTGGGTTTGCACATGGAAAGGAAATTAATGTGCCCCATTCCTTTGGCACAAATGCCTGAAGATGCATTCTTGTGGGAAGAACTTCTCTGGCACAGCCAATGTCACCTAGTCCAGATTAGAACAGGCCCAAAACTCAGCTAAAAGCCAAAGCAAATCTGCCTCAGCACAGCGATACCAGTGATGAGCAAGAGCATGGATTATTGTTCCCAAGAGGAAACTCTCCCTGTTCTTGCAAGGAAAGGAGAGTCATGTGTTTCAGAGGGCAAAAACCTGCCTGGAAGTCAACAGCTCCACTGATTTGTGTTCAAAAAAACATGGATGTGGCACCTGGGGACATGGTTTGTGCTGGGCTTGGCAGTGCTGGGTCAAGGGTTGGGCTTGGTGATCTTAGAGGGCTTTTCCAGCCTTAATGATTCTGTGATTCCCACAGAACAAGAATTCCTCACCCCAAACCCTCCAAGACTAAACTGGTGTATTTATCCCCAGGTCCACTGAGTAAAGCCCACAGGCACCATCCAGAACATGGCTAAGGGAGCTGTCAGGGACAAGTCCTTCCTCCCACCCACGTGAGCCTGTGGAGCCGCTGCAGACATCCCTTGGGAAGGGAGGAGGGATAGAAGCATGGCTGGGCATTGCAGGACTGGAGGTTTCACACATTTGCAAGCAAAAGCAAGGTGTTCTGTGTTCTTGCTAAGAGATAACTTCCCAGGAATGCATCCAGGGAAGTGCATGCTCTCACACCACTGTCATCCCAACAGCATCCTACAGGGGTCACAGCTGGGTCCTGCCTCAGGCATCACTCACTGCTCTTCACCGATCACTCCCAGCTCTCAGCAGGAATTCCTGCTGAATGGAGAAATGCTAACTCAGCATATTGGAGGCGAAAGAGAGCTGATGACCCTTTGAAAAATGCAGACAGCACTCTGCTTTCCAGGATGGATATGACTGACTGCTGTGATCCCTGGGAGGCAACACAGACGAAGGACCAGGAGCACTTTTAACCTCACCCATCCCACGGACTCATATCCCATGCACATCCTACTGCTGTGATTCACTGACACTCCATAACCTGGGAAGGTGCAATTACTTGGTTGGCTTCCAAGCTCTGCCTATCTGTGCCTCGGCATCAGACAAGGCTGGAAGTAATTTCTGGAGACAGAGAAAGAGTTGGCCCAGGCAAATTTTGGTGCATTAAATGTCTGGTGAAGCCACAGGAGAGGCAGAAACCAAATCAATTAGAAGTTGAGGGTTGATGTCCTTCTTAGGTTTATGGGAATTTCCAGCCATCCGTACTAGGAAAAGACCATGTCTTGTTAGGAAGTGATACAAGAGTCAGGATGGAGGACAGAACCCCCAAAGTCAGTGTTTGAGATGCCTCAGAGAGAAAGCAACTTGCTCTGCTTTGTATGAGGGTTTTGAACATGAACAAAGATCCCTCAAACACCAAAGCCACTTCCCAGCCCAGGAGGTACCATTCCATACAGTAAGATTCAGGAGGGCAATTCCAGCACTGCCTCATCAGCCTTGGCAGGTTTTCCCTGAGTTTTGATCCAAAGAGGCCATCTGAGTTGAGGACACAGAGGCTGCAGAGGTGATGTATCACAAAGCACCCGTCTCTTCTGGCATGGACTTCTAAGGGTGTTGAAACTCCCTCCCCAATCCCTCCTAACTCCAGCATGGAAAGAAGTCTTCAGGCTTGGCTTCTTTGGCTGCCAAAGGCTTGGTCCCATTCAGGGAAGACACAGCAGCAAGTCTGACAGCCCCAAATTGTGCCTGCCAGGGAACACAGGGAATGGCCGTGCTCTGGAAGCACCCTCTTCCATTGCAGTGCCAGCATCCTAAAAGAATAACCCAACTGTCTCTACATATTTGCATGAAACTACCCACCAACTGCTTGGGATTAATCTGGCAGATCTCTGCCATCCATGGATTCGGAAGCAGCTGAGGGTTGCAGTGGGTTTGCTGCCAGCACTTTGCAGTGTTCCCACTTGACTCTGCAGCTTTAGGAGGCTGGACAGGTTTTCCTGCGAGGTGGGAATGCTGATCAAGAGAGCTGCCATGTCTCATCCCAAGCACAGCATGGGGAGCACTGGGTGAGCCCCCTGTGGAGAGCTGGGGACGATGGGACCCTGTGGCAAAGGTGACAGAGTGGAGGATGCAGCCACCACACTCCGTGTTTTCACATGGCAGCCACGGGAAACTCCAAAGTCTTGGCTACTCTTCTGGAGAGCCCCTGCAGATTGGACTTATATGAAACCCTCGGTCAGGACTGCATATCACAGAATCCCAGAATGGTTTGGGTTGGAAGGGACCTTAAAGTCCACCTTGTTGCACCCCCTGTCGTGGGCAGGCACACCCTCCGCTAGCCCAGGTTGTTCAAAGGTGGTGGATCCCAGAACTATCTGCAAGTTCAGCCCAAGCTGTTCCCCTCGGGAATCGCTGAGACCTGGCTGTGGGACTCCAGCAGGGAGGAACCTGGGACAGGTGGGTGAACCTGTGCTCCTGCTACAACACCCACCACAACCCCACAGCATCTCCAAAAGTGGCTCTGACCTCCCAGGAAGCCACGTTTTATCCGCATTTCCACAAGAGTGGTTGCTATGGCAACAAAAATGGTTTGCATTTTGAAACGCTTCCTCAAGGACATCCATTAAAGAGGCTGATGATCAGGAGAGCAGAGGGACACCACTCAGCACAGTGGCCCCAGCGTGGGGTGAGCAGGTTTGGAGCAAGCCCAGGTGTCCATCCATTTAATGCATGGATATGTTGGAGTACAAGTGCCTCCTCTTCACACTCTTCCTGCAGAGACAGCTGCTTGCACGTGCATCACGGCAGGGAAGATGCAGAGAGGAAAGCTCTGGCACCTTGTCACAGATGGGAAAAAACCACCACAGTCACACAAAAAAAAAAAAAAATTTTCTCCAGAAGGTGCTAAAATTGAACCCACTGTTCTCATGTAAATGGACAAGGACATGCAGGCAGCACTTGCCAAGTTTCCTTCCCAAAAAAGACTTACAGAGAAAGTCCTCTGAGGCATAATTAACTGGCTGACAGACAGGAAACGAGGATAAAAATAAGTGGAATATTTCCGCCGTGGAAGAAGATTATCTGCGAGATCTGTTCTCATGGTTGCACAGCTACTCACACATGACACAGCTACTCACAGGGAGCCTCTGGAGCATGTGTTTGGATGCCCAGCCATCATCAGAGATGGGAGAGCTCCTAAGTTTGGAGCCAAGGCCAGGTTGGACAGGGCTTGGAGCAACCTGGTCTAGTGAAAGGTGTCCCTTCCCAGCAAGATGATCTTTAAAATCCCTTCCAACCCAAATCATTCTGGGATTCTGTGATTTCAAACAGCCCCTACTAGCAAAGACCAGCTGGAGCAGCAATTTTCTGGATTTGGGGAGTATTAACAACATGCCAGCAGAGCACCTTATTACCCTTATTACAACACCGAGTGACTTTGCCTGCCCAGCCTTAGGCTTGGCATCCTCTGTTCCCATCCAGGGGTACTCACAGGTATCTTCCATCATCTGCTCTTTCTTCCACCATATCCCAGCAGACAGAAAATTTACCAAGGGCAACATTTAGGCTCCCTGTGGTCTGCCAAAGTCCTACAAGAGGTGGTCAGTCTGTCACAGAGAAGGACAAACACACAGACCCCATGATATCTTCTCCTCCAGCAAACCATTCCCTGCACATCTCCCACTGCCTTAAACAAACACTGTCAGTGACAGTTTAAGAGGAAGAACCTGCCCAGTGCTACAAATATACAGTCAGAGAATCTCAGAATGGTTTGGGATGGACCTTAAAGCTCATCTCATTCCACTCCCCTGCCATGGGCAGGTGTGGGAGACCAAACAGGTGTTCAGGCTGGAGAGCCAGAGGCAGCTCCCCAGCAAGAAGCCTCAGAGGTAGTGATGGAGGCAGGGACACCTTCCACTAGCCCAGGTTGCTCCAAGCCCTGTGCAACCTGGCCTTGGACACTTCCAGGGATGAGGAAACCCCTCTGTAAGCCTGTGCCAGGGCCTCACCACCCTCACAGGGAAGAACTTTTTCCTAATATCTAACCTAAATCTACCCTCTTACAGCTTAAATTTAGAGCAGGTTAGGGCTCCCCCGCGGTTCAGGTGCTGCCCTGTAATCACTGTAGTGACGAATGGCTCGGTCGGCAGCACAGAGAGCCACCGAGCCCTTGGCAGGACCATGTGGTCCACGTGTAAAGGGCATGGTTTCACAGGGCCTCTCTGCACCAGCTCAGCTTGGTTTGAGAGCCAGGACAAGATTCTAAAGAAAACCCTGGCCATGATGTTCCCGAGGCTGCTGAGGGTAAGGAGAAATCAGTTCCCGAGGCACTCCCAAACTGCAGGAGCAGCTGCAGAGGCTGGCACTGGGTCAAAGACACCAGTATGTATTTCCAGTGGAAATATATATTCCAATGAAGGCACATCCAGGCAGGGCTGAGCGATGCCCTGTCTGCAGCACGAGCCCCGAGGCAGAAGGGAAAGCATTCCTTGGCATGGGATAAGCGTGTCAACAGACAGTGGAAGAGCTGCCAGGATTGGGAGCATCTGGGAGCATTGGGGAGAGTAATGGGATGCAGGTCATGCCCAGCAGCCTCAGGCAGCTGGAGTTTGCAGGGATGGGCACATGGACAAGCTGCACTGTTTGTGTTCATCCCGTGTGTGTGTGTGTGTGTGTGTGTGTGTGTGTTCAAGTGACTCTCAGCTGAGCAAAACACACACATTCATTACACTGGGGGAATTCAAAACCAATTAGCAGCAGAAATACTGGGTTTAAACCTGTTCTTTGCTGTTTTTTTCTCCTCTCCCCCCCATCACAGTGTCCAGTAAGTAATTTTTTTGAAAGTCTTCCTGTCCTGAAGCTGGAATCTCCCAGAGCCTTTGCCCACACATTAATCATCCTTCTCCCTCCCAGCCTGGCCCCTGTTGTCTGGCTGCTGTCCCTGCCTCTCTGCTGGCAGCACTCAGAGGCTGTGCCTCCCCTCATACCATCCCACAGTGCCCTTCTGCTCCAAGAGGGGTGCTCCTCTTTGGCAGTGCTTGTATCAGAGGCAAAGGGCAGGTTCGGTGGCAGAGGAGCTGCAGGCTTTGGAAACCATCAATGCTGCGGGAGAGCTCCACCTGGAGATGGTGTGTGGGAAGACCTGCACAGGTGCCAATCCGGGCAGTGCCAATGAACCTGGCAGGGGACAGTGCCAAGAGAGGAGATGCTGGGAGGGGACACCATGGCCAGGCTGGGAAAAGTGAACATCCAGCAGGGAAAGCAGAACCCGAGCACTGTGATCTGCTTGAAGGGAGCATGAGCAGCAACATTAGGGTGCAAGACAGGAAGGACGTGGAGCTGCTGGAGAGAGTCCAGAGGAGGCCACCGAGATGCTCCCAGGGCTGGAGCCCCTCTGCCATGGAGACAGGCTGGGAGAGCTGGGGGGGTTCACCTGGAGAAGGAAAGGTTCCAGGGAGAACTTAGAGCCCCTTCCAGGACCTAAAGGGGCTCCAGGAGAGCTGGAGAGGGACTGGGGACAAGGGACGGAGGGACAGGGAATGGTTTCCCACTGCCAGGGGGCAGGGTTAGATGGGATATTGGGAAGGAATTGTTGGCTGTGAGGGTGGGGAGGCCCTGGCACAGGTTACCCAGAGAAGCTGTGGCTGCCCCATCCCTGGAAGTGTCCAAGGCCAGGTTGGATGGGGCTTGGAGGAACCTGGGCTAGTGGAAGGTGTCCCTGCCCATGGCAGGGGGTGGGATGGGATGAGCTTTAAGGTCCCTTCCAACCTGTTTGTATGACTCCATGATCCCCAATCCCAGCTGTGGAAGAGGCTGTGATGGGAGCTGTGGTGTGGTTCAGAGTTGTATCCTGCCAGCCATGTGCATTCAAGCCCTGGGAACGTCCCCCCAAAAATGGCTTGTTGGGGGTGGACTTTTTAACTGTTCACAGTTGTTTCCTTCTGTTTTCTGGGCTTTCATGTTTTGAAAACTTCCTTCTTGACCAGTAGCATTGGTCACAAACCTTTTGGGAAAAGACCCAAAAGCTAAAGCAGATATTCTCTGTAGTTCTGGGATTTCAGAGCTGAGATTTAAAAACCAGCCAAGCAGACAGTGAGCCATTGCTGTGGACTGGGAGCAGTGCTGGGTTTGGTTCTGGAAGGGACCTGGTGTGGGGGGGAAGAAATCTTCCTCTACCAGTGAAACCTCCGTTGCTACAAGGAAGTAAATTCCATCCTCCAGCCCCCAAAGACTCCCAGCCTGCAAACACACGTGTTATTTGCTGCCCTGCTCTGAAGCTCCTCATCTTCCCTCCTCCCACCTGCCTGCTGTCTCTCTGCTCCATCTCCCATCCCTCCCTCTGAGCCTGCTTCAGGATGCTCTTCCCCAAAAGAGCTTCCCACCAACACTCTGCTAAGGATTGCTCTCTGATATGAAAGCTGCTGTTTTCCCAACCTCTTAGAATCACCAAGGTTGGAAAACCCCGAGTCCAACCATTGACCCAACACTGCCAAACCCCCCAGTTGCCATCCAGGATCTGATTTTTACCCAAGGGCTGCCTTTCATTCTCCACCTGCAGAGTGAGAGGCACTCAAGCAAAAACGTTGCCAGCAGGTCAGTTTTGTGCCTGTGTTGGTAACCCCGTGCCAGAGACTTTAGTGAAGCTGAAAGGGTTAAGACAGACTGTGGACAAAAGCAATGGATTTACTAAATGAAGCAGAAAATTCTGCTGTTTTCTTTCCTGCCCTTGCTGGAAAATATTTGCCTAGTCACCTCCCCACTTGCATCAAAAAACCCTACAGGAAATCAAACCGGTCAAATCTGGTTTTCTGGTTACAATGGTTTCTAACAGGTCAAAGCACTTTTTGGCCAGCAGCAGCCACTCCTCCTCCCTCCTTCCACACCTGGCATGGCAGGGGTTTACCACCCATCCTTCATTAAGCTTTTTTTTCCTTCCCCTTCTCTGATCTGCCTCACCCTCAGAAATGCCCTCTTGCCACTAGATGTAGTGGAGGCAGAGCAGATGACCAGAAAATATCTGTGAGGAATTCCTGCATTCCCTGTGGCTCATTTCTCTGAAACTGCCAACTCCTGTGACCCCCCACCAAGTTTTTCCAGCACTTGCAGAAGAAGTGGAAAGTTCATTTTAAAGGAAAAGCAGTGGGATGGCTCACTCCCTGTGTGCTTCTCCCTCTGCAAAAGGAGCCATATGGCAGCACTTCACTGCACTTACTGTGCTGGAATTACTTGGCCTGGTTTTCTTCTCCAAGACTGCCCAACTGTGCCCAAGAAGTGCCACCTGCCTGCCTGGCACACGCTGTCCCACTCCCTGGGCTCCCAACTTCTGCAGGCAGCTTTGCAGGGCTGCAGCTCCTTTCCAAGCTACTGCACCTCCGTTTTAGGGTGGTCTGGCTTTTTGTGACCACACAAAGAACCATCAGGTTGCTGCTGGTACCTCCAGCCTCCCCCACAAGCTGCTCTGTAAAGCAGCATTTTGGTCCAGCTGCTTTTCCTCGTTCTCAGACCCCATCATGCCAATACTCTTATTGTGTTCCATTTGGCACAGGAGGCTTGGGAATGATTTTTCCCCTCTATCTGTCTGGCATTTACCCTCTCCAAACTGAAGTCACAGGTAGAAGAAGCCCAAGGAAAAAGCCAGCAAACCTGGTAATGAGTTTAGAGGGACACCCACGTCTGTCAGTTCCGTGTCACATTGTGTCACCTCTGCTCCCACATCCCAGCTCAAACCACGGGCAGCACACCATGCTCTCCTCTGCACCAGGAGCACGTCAAAGTGGCCTCAGGGTTCCTGGCAGCCCTGCTTAGCAGTTGCTCAGCCAGAAGCTGCTCTCCTCCTTTAGGTCACCTCTTGAAGGAGTGGAGCAACACTTTGGCATCCGTGCTCCAGCGTGTGGTGGGATTGTTAGGGTGTCTTGTGCAGGGCCAGGAGCTGGACTCAATGATCCTTGTGGGCCCCTTCTAGCTCAGGACATTCTGTGATTCCCTGACTTGAACCCCATCCTGTCTCTCCAGCAGAGCTGCGTGTGGAGCAGGTAGGTCCAGCAAAGTGATGTTCGTAGACTTCAGTAGCTGGAAACAGCAGGAAAGGGGAGCCTGAAATGCTCTGAAAATAAATACAAAGCCAGAAAACACTGTAAGGGAAGGCAGGCAGGTGTTAAATCACAGTACCACGTATCTGCCTTAAGATCTTGTCCACAATAGTGTTAAGGATAAAATCCAGGTTTTTGATTTCCTATCAGAGAGAATAAAGATTGGAGGCTACTCACCATTACAACCCAAGCAGGGGGCAGGGTCTGGGACCCTTCTGCTGAGCAAGGGAAAGCTAAGACAGATTTTACATGGGTGAGTTAAACAGTAATGAGATTTCATATTACAAAAATCATTTTGGTGATTAAACTCGATACAGTTGGAAGGTGAGGCTCACTTCACTCCTGGGGAAGAAGATCCATGGTGGGTTTATCTGCAGCTTAAATAGATCACTTTACAAGTTAATCCAGGTCCAGTGTCCTGGGATTACTACGTGGTGGATTGTGCCAGCACAACAGGACTGGGGCTGTTTGTGCTGCTGTGTCAGTCCAGGCTCTACCCTGGGGTCTGGCACATCTCCACTTTGGAGGGTCCGAGCTTGGATTGACCAGCTCCACATAGAAACACGTGCTAGGAAGTTCCAGCACAACAAACTCCCTTTTCCCTGGGCTCTGCATGCACAGCTGGACCGTGAGGGCTCATCATTCCTGCCCCAGGTCTGAGAGGGGCCACAAGTGGGCACACGGTCGGACCACCCAGAGGGAAAGGAGGAACCACTACCATGGGGTTACTGATGCTCAGCCCTCCAAAGAGGTGCTGGTTCAGCAATGCTGGGCGGGATTTCTGCCAAACACTGGCAGCAGGATCAGGGACTGGTTCACAGACAATGCAAGGAGAGCGCCCATTAATTCGCTTTGCTCTGCACAGTTTTATTTTTAGTGCTTGTGAGCGGTGCCAGATTGGCAGCATTATAAATAGAAGACTTCTATTTATCCTCCAGTCTAGGTACCGCCGTGCTAAGTCAGTCTTACGACCTCAATAAATCCAGATTAGGTGCTCTCAAGGCTGTGTCACCATAGAAATAACATTTCCTCTTTGCATTCCGGGGGGTGGATTATGCTGGGGGGGGTTCTGCCCCCCTAAGCCAGACTGATGCTTTTCTGATCTGTCCTGATGCGACACGGGCTGACATCCAAACAAGATGACATCCAAACAGGAGAGCCCAGCTCCAGATCTCCTCGTCCTGTCTGAAAGGTGATTACACACCTTGCATTCAGGGGATCTGAGGTCTGTTGCCTCAACACCAAGGTCAGGGAACATCACACTCTGTCCCTGAATGATGGTCAGATGCTGCTCTGTGCAGGGTTCAGTCAGCTGAGGAAATTGGGGTGTCCTTGACCACACCAACCACACCCACGATGACAAAACACCAGGGCTTGGAGTGAGAACAGCCTGCTGCTCTGGGAAGGTGGAAAAAAAAGGGATAGAGCAGGAAAAACAGTTCAGTTTGATTGAATAACTTATAGCAAGATGTTGCTTTCCTACCAAGATGTCAAAAACTATTAAAACATCGAATTAGAATCATACAATCCTGGAATGGTTTGGTTAGAAGAGACCTTAAAGCTCATCCAGTCCCACCCCCTGCCATGGGCAGAGACACCTTCCACTAGCCCAGATTGCTCCAAGCCCCGTCCAACCTGGTCTTGGACACTTACAGGGATGGGGCAGCCACAGCTTCTCTGGGCAGCCTGTGCCAGGGCCTCACAGGGAGGAATTCCTTCCCTATATCCCATCTAACTCTGCCCGCTGGCAGTGGGAAGCCATTCCCCCTTGTCTGTCACTCCATAGCCTTGTCCCCAGTCCCTCTCCAGCTCTCTTGGAGCCCCTTTAGGCCCTGGAAAGGGCTTTAAGATCTCCCTGGAGAGCTTCCAATAGTTCTTCCTCTCTTAAAAAAAACCCAAACCAAAACAAACAGAGAGAAAGTAGCACTCCCTCCAATTTCCAGTTTCCTTCCACTTGTTTTTTCCTTCCAGTGACTGATGCTGCTTCATTAAACCTGTGGCATTATGACAACTCCCCGTACAACAAGCATTTCCTAGTGGTCACACACCTCCCTGTGAACTAGCTGTGCCATTCCCAGGGACAGGGGATGCTCCTCCTGCCAAGACCAGCATTTCGGCCAACTGGGAGCATTTCAGCTCCCAAAAGTGCAACCTCATTCCTTATGCATCCATTTGAGCCCATGCCCTCCTCCAAACCCCACACCTGGTACATGCCTGGAGACTGACTGGTCTTCCTTCAGGATCTCAGCCAAGGAAGGACAAGGGGAAAAGGATTGGGAGCCTCCAGTTACCCTGAAGTTACCTACGTGGGAACCAGCCTGTCCGGCTGCTTTGGTGTCTGCATCCTCTGCTGGGAGCTCGGGGAGGAAATCCACTGAGAAGCAGAGCATCTCAAAGAGCTGATGAATTACAGCAGCTGTAGGTTTCTGATCCTTTCATCCTCTGGGAGATTTTTATAGTTTCCAAAGCTGGAAGCCTGCATGGGGACAAGCTGCTTGCCTCAGACACAGCCCTGTGCCTGGTCAGCTGCTTGGCAGGAGGAGGAAGGGGCTGGTTTGGGGGGGAGCATCCTGCCTGGTCCAGCTGTCCAGGAGAGCTAGATTCCCCTCCTCATTTGACCCAGAAGGGGTTCTGGAGGGCAGCAAGGGGAAAGGGGGTGTTTCCAGCTTACAAAAGCCCACCAAAAGATGATTGTGGAGAGGAACAACATTCACAGAATCATTGAATGGTTTGGGTTGGAAGGGACCTCAAAGACCATCCAGTCCCACCCTCTGCCATGGGCAGGAACACCTCCCACTAGACTAGGTTGCTCCAGCCTGGCCTTGGACACTTCTAGGGATGGGGCAGCCACAGCTTGTCTGGGCAACCTGGGCCTGGGCCTCACCACCCTCACAGGGAACAATTCCTTCCCAATATCCCACCTTACCCTATTCTCTGGCAGTGGGAAGCCATTGCCCCTTTGGAGCCTTAATGCCTGGGCCTGGAATGGCTTCTGCAGTCTGGAGGTTTGTACTGGTCTTTGTGCAGGAGAACGGAAGCAAACCGCAAAGTGAGACAGGGTGAGAGAAGAAGGAAATTTAAATAAATAACTAAACAAACAGTACTCACGAACAGCAAGATGAGACAAAAAAAACCAGGCCTTGGTGGGAGTGTGTGTTACTGGCCAGGCATTGCTGTCAGGGTTTGGAGTCACGAGCCTGAGCACTGAAACCACCATGGAATCATCACAGAGCTGCAAACCCAGCCTTGTGCGGCTGCACGAGGATTTCAGCCGACTTCCTGACATTCCGGAGTGACGCTGCATCCCTCACGTGCCAGGCTGGGATGGAGAGCCCTCACGTGGGCTCTGGAGCTCCCTGGCAGGCGATGATCCCATTTCACGGCAGCTCCAGGGGTTTCCGAATGAGCTCCCTCTGCCTGGAATGAAAGCGGCATCTTTCAGATGCTTTCAAAAAAAAAAAAAAAGAGTTTTGTTCAAATATCTATTTTGGGATTAAAATCTTCAGCCTTTTCAGGACAGAGAGGATATTGTACTGCAGAAGGCAGTAGGCTGGGAGGATGAGGCTCCCATCCAGCCCACCCTGGCTCCCATCTCCCGTTCCTGAGGGCATGGATGTGGTTTGGTACCTCAGGAAGTGTGGACACCAAGCTGAGTGGATACAGCACCACCGAGCCAGGGGGACAGCACAGGCTTGGACATGGAGCCCCTCCATTGGAAAGGGAAGTGGAACAAAGAGTTGAACCCGCCCAAACAAAGTTATTAAGGATTTGGCAGGAGGGTGGGATGTCCTGTGGCTCGTTAGCATCCCCACCTGGTGTGTCAGCACTGGTTCCCCTTCCAGCACAAATCCAGCTCCCAGGGACACCCTGGATGGAGGTCTGGAGCATATTGTGCCCATCCACAGACAAGCAGGGCCTGTGCTGTGACAGGAATTTCAGAAATGCCTCAATGGCAATGCCAGGACTGTCCTCCCTGGTGCCAAGGCAAACCCTGCAAGCCACGAGAGGCACATGACTGTTGAGTTGAGTGCAAGGGGACCATGGGATCCATCATTCATTTCAAATCCTTGACAATTGGCTCCAGTCATCCCTCAAGCTGACCACAGGTTATTTTCTTCTGTGGAAGCAAAGTGCCCAACAGCCTCTTGCCTCAGTTTCCTGCCACCAATATGAGAAGAAACTCTTCCTTGTGAGGAAGGTGAGGCCCTGGAACAGGGTGCCCAGAGAAGCTGTTGCTGCCCCATCTCTGGAAGTGTCCAAGGCCAGGTTGGATGCAGCTTGGAGCAACCTGGGCTGGTGGGAGGTGTCCTTGCCCATGGCAGGGGGTGGAAGGGGATGAGCTTTGAGGCCCAACCCAAGCCATTCCAGGATTCTACATGGACTAGGCCCAGAGGAAAGGACTGGCTTTGGCCCCCCAGCTCCATCCTTGTCTCCATCAGGAGCAGCAGCTTAGTGTAACTGAACCAAAGCCGTGCTGCAAACATGTATTTCTAGATCATTAAGCCCTCTCTTAGCGACAGTGTTTAAAAGCCATGATGACGTTTCATTCCTCCCCCTCCTTCTCTGTTTGGCTCTTGAAAATTAAAAGATAAGCTTTGTGAATCTCACTGAGAAGGGGGAACTGTCACTTCAGCTTTAGAAGAAAAGCCAGCAAAGAAACAAAATTCTTCTTTTGGCAGAGGAGAAAAAAAATCCATTACTAAAGGCTTAGAGACAAAGGCTCTCGACACAATTAAAGGCAAACCTAAGCTTTTGAAAGCAGAGGGCATGACACTGGAATACACACAAGACGTAGAGATGAAAGACTCCATTGTGGTGCTGCTGAAAAAGTTAGAAAAAAGAAAAGGAGAGTTTCAATGGATGCATTTGCCTAAACCAAACTGGATGAGAGGCTTTCTAGAGAAGGGCTGGATTCTTCCCATGTGTTTGCACAATGCCAAGAGCCACTGGGCTCAGTCTTAATTAGGATCCTGGGCATTACTAGAATAACTTAGGGAGAGGGGGTCACAACATTTGTAAGTTGGAAAGAAAACAAGGCTCTGATATTTTCTGTGGGAAATTTTCCACCTGGGAAACCTAATCTTTCTTTCCAGCCTGTTAAGCTGAAGGAGAAAATGTTTTGGCTTGGTGTTGTCAAGGCGTTTGTTTTGCAGGAGAGCCTGGTGTGGACACAGTGCTGCACTCCAGGGCACACAGGTGGCCTGTGGCGCAGCCGTGGCCCCCTCCAGAAAGCACTGAGCTTCCCTGGCTCTTGCAGCCTCTAAAAGAGCACTAGATCCAAAGAGGACCCATATCCAGGATGTCACAGACATGCTGAAGCGCTTTACACCTGGCAGGTGGTAAAACCTGCCCCTTGCTCTCAAGCCCTCTGTGTCCAACCAGCAGCACCCCGAGCCAAACCCTCGCAGTCAGATGCTCCCAACCACAGTGCAAATGTCCAAGACCCCTCTCTGACATTTGGGAAAGTCTGTGCTGGGAAAGGACCACTACCATTCCATAAAATCATGGGTTTGCCATCCACCCTCTGCTGCAACTGCCCAAGGCCAGGCATGGCTTGACCCTACATTGCTGCACCATGCTGGAGAGGTGGTGTCTTCGTCTGTCTGAAGATCTGACTCTTCCCTGAGAGGCTCAAGATGTCTTTAAAGGAGAGCAGGTCCGTCTTTTCTGTGGATCACATGGGCTGTAACAACTCACATGTGTTTGGAAGGGGTTGCTCCTACATCCAGTGGTGGCCATTTTCTGATGCCATGACCAGCCTACATTTTTATTAATGCTGGGTTTAATCCAGGGCTCTGCAGGAAGGGCAAAAGTTACTTTATACCCAAACCCAGCACCGTTATCAGGAGGGGTGGGGAGGAGACTGCATGGGAAGAACAGTGCCCAAAGTCACAGGGGCTGTGCTGGCATCTTTTCCCCTCATGGGAAGGAAGGTCTATCATTACACATACCTGGCTCTCTTTAATCCTGTTTTAATTCTCAACTCCAGGGATGCTCCTGGGATAGCTGATCCTGTTTTGGGATGACTAGGATGAAGGCGAGAACCATGCCAGGCACGCATCCTGTCCTTGTGATGGTGGGCAGACCTTGGGGAGCTACAAGGAGCTGCTCCAGAGGATGCCACCTTTCCAAGCCCCAGCTAGGGGTCGGTCCTTGCACCCAGCCTGCCATCCACTCTGGAATTCCCCAAGGGTTTACCCAGGAATGTCAACTCACAGTGCGATCTCTGGTGAAACCAGTTAACTTTGCAAGGAACTGGTTCCTCTGAGGGCATTGAGTGCTTCCCTCCAACACTGGCTGCATTTGTCAGACAAAATCAGGTGACTAAGAGCTGGATTATCTTGATTTCTAGATCCTCTTTGTCTATGGCAAACTGGAGTCCTCTTTTTTTAGGGATACTTGTCCATCATGAACAACAGAACAATTGAGTCATCCTCTGCTATCCAGCCACAGATACAAAAGCAGACAAAAGACAGGCTAACTCACTCTGAAATATCCTCCACTCTGAAAATAAAAGCAAGGTCCATGGATGGTTTTAGCTCCTCTTTTTTTCTGTGTTTTCCATTGGTTGGTCTCATCACCAAGGAGACCAAATTCCCACACTCGCTGTTTTAGACATTCGCCAGAACATAAATCCAGGCTTCTGTGCCAGTGGCCAGCACAGCACAATTACATAAGGAACGTGTCGTGTGGTGAGTTAGAGCTCTGCTCACCCTATGTGTGATCTGTTATGGTCACCCAAAGGGGAAAACCATGTCCTCCAGGTCTGCTCTAAGCCCAAGTCCCTCCTGGCATTGCGGCTTGGGGGTCTCCTTGAATCTGAAGTTTCTCCCCTTGTGTTCCTCATATCCATGCAGAAAATCCTGCATAAAACACAACAGGGCATTAGAGAAAGGGAAATGATTTCTAGTGTGCTCCTGCAACAGTAGCTGAGGCACTAATCCAAAATATAGTGGTATAACCAGGCCACCGGGCTTCCTGTCCTCAGTGAGCTGCGATGCCCCTTTGCACACCCTAATGCTGCTCTCCCTGATTTTTAACCTCCCCCCTCTCAAAGCCACTCCTAAGTGTGAGATCAGTTTTCAAAGCACTAAACAGCAGCACCACTCGATGGTGTTAATGGGAATTCTGTGCCCGGGATGCCTTTCAGAGCGCCAGCTGGACGAGCTTAGACCGAGTCCCCCAGGACACAGACTGTCTCATGTTGTTTGCCTGATGCCTGTCACACTGGCCTCCATCTCCACAGCAATCCACACAGTCGTGACTGGAAAATGTGAGGCAGAGCTCCTGCTCATCCCAGTGGGACAAGGATATGGACTGGGCAAGGCAACGTCCCCGTTGGCTGTTCGACCAGGATGGGAGTGGGTCGATGGCCATGGGTCAAAGATGCCATCAGGGCTTTCAGGGCTGTGAAGCCCCAACAGTGCACAAACATCAGGCCGCTTATATAAATGGTTACCTAATGATGTGTCTTCCCCTATCTGCATCACAGGGAACTGATAGGAAGGAAAGTCGGCTCCGGGAACATGTTGGAAGATGTGTTGGGAGGAATTTGTGATCCTGAGTGCTGAATGCTTCAGAGGTGAAGGTGCTGCCTCTCTGAGCCCCCCAAAACCAGCCCAAAGGACCACCTGTGAGAAAGCCAGTGAGTTGTGCTGTCCAGCAGATAGACCCTCTCCATACAGTCCTCCGTATCTGCATTTGACCTGCTGACCTTCCAAAATACAGCCTAAACACATCTGGTCTTCAGGGCTGATTTTTCACATCAGGCCCTGTTCTGTCTTTTTCTAGAATCCGCAACAAAACCCTTTCTTGAAGCAACAGCTGCTTTCCATGATCCTATTTTCAAGCCAACTCCTTAACAGATACTCCCCTTCCCCCCTCCCTCTCCCTCCAATTTTAGCTGTGTTACTGCTCCATCTGGTCCCCCTGTGCTTGGAGGAATGCCAGCACCTCCTAGGGAAAAGGAAAAAAGCTCTCTTCAGTTTGGGATTGTTGGGAAAACGTGAGCAGGCACTGGCAGCCTCTGTATCCATTTCCAGTTCTGATGCTGGACCATCCCAGGAGGCTTCCAGCAGCATTTTCTGGTCTCCATGGCAGCGCAGTGTGGATGAGACTCCTGAATGTTGCACCTGGGCATCTCTATGTACCCTCTTGGACCACTCTGAGCTCCGGAGGGATTGGTATCTTCTGCAGAGGTAGAGTTGGGATCAGTATCTACTGCAGAGGTAGGGTTGGGATCGGTGACACTGCGTGGAAAACCGTTCTGCTGGGGCTTTAGCCTGTTTGCTGACTTCAGACATTCCTTCCCTTCTGCCCTTCTCCCCCAGAATGAAATACAGCAACTTCTAAAGGTGCTGGTGAAGTTAGGAGGGAAGTCCTGCAAGATTTCTCCATAACCCATCTGGTGTTTCTGCTCCTAAACTGTGCAGTCTGTGAGCAGAGATCTCCCTCCACCCCATTCACACATCACTCTGTGCTCCAGCTGTGATCAGTTCTCACCTGTTGAGCAGAAACCTGCTGCTCCAGCCCTGCTTTCCTGCTCCATCCTGCTCCTGAGCCCCAAGACCTGCAGCAGCCCAGCTTTTTTTTGAGGATTGGTGAGGGAATATGTAGCTTGTCATTTGTGGCTAAACCAGACCAGACAAGCATCCTGGAAAACATCAGGAAGCCTGGTCCAGGATGAAGTAAAGGCTCTGGGGCACTTCACATTGTTGCTGGTACGTGTGAGGAAAAGTTGCTTTGTTTTTAGGACAATAGCTTGCCTGCCTCCAGGGATCCCAGCATGAGCTCCTTTCTTGCCTTCGTTACAGCTCAGGAATGAAAAACAAAGAAGGAACTGAGGAAAGCAATTCCAAGCAATCCCAGGAAAGGGTGGATTTGTGCTCCCCTGAGCACTGGCTTTGTTAGGGCAACCAGGGAGGTGTGAGATTATGGCAAAGGGGCTTTTCCCTGTTGCTATCAGCCACCTCTTCCCCTGCCAGGCAGACACAGCCCCTGTGGTGGGCATGGGTGGGCTCGTCACAGGCTGTAGGCAGATGAGACCAATATGGGACAGGGATGTAACATATACAGGGCTCAGGTCCATCCCGGGAAGCTTCAGCCCCAAAAGCAGGTGTGAGCAAGCTCAGCTTTCCTCTCTGCTCTGCTTCATCAGCTCCTGATCCGAGGAGACAGCAGAGACACTCGCACTGCCAGGCCTCCTCCTGAGAGCAGGGCTGTGCCTGCCAGGGAAGTGTCTCCACGCAGACTGAGCACTTCCGAGCTCCGGGAAGGCAGGTGATGCCCAGGTAGGTGAGGAGGCAGCTGGTTTATGCCTGAGCCACGTTATCTTCCCAGGACAGCGAGTTCTCCCTGGAGATTAGCTCAGCCCAGAGAGGTTTCAGGTTTAAAAGGGAACATCGGTGCTTCCTAGGACCAGCGGAGCTGGAAAAGGATTATCCTGTGCTTAGGGACACATTGTGACTCGGTCTACACTTTTCTTTTGAACCAATACAGAATCAGAGCTGTTAAGGTTGGAAATGGCCACTGAGGCTGTCGAGTCCAACTATTGATCCAGCACCACCTTCCCACTAACCCACGTCCCCAGGTGCCACATCCACGCATTTTTTGAACACCTCCAGGATGGGGACTCCACCACTGCCTCCTTGTCAGCCCCTTCCAATACCTGACCACCCTTTCAGTGAAGAAATTCTTCCTGATATCCAATCTAAACCTGCCCTGGCACAGCTTGAGGCCATTTCCTCTCATCCTGTCCCTTTTTCCCTGGGAGCAGAGCCCGACCCCCTTGGTCCCACTCTCCTGTCAGACACTTGGAGAGAGCAAGCAGGTCCCCCTGAGCCTCCTTTTCTCCAGGCTGAGCCCCCCCAGATGCTCCTCAACCTTCCGGCCCTGCCCCACTATGCACACACACATTTTTAGAACCAATTTTAAGGGATTTTGGATCAATCATGGTCATGAGCAGGGCCCCAGATCCTCTCTGCCTTCCCAGCAGTGAGGCTCAGTTCAGGAATTCCCAGAACTCCAGGTCTGGCTTTGCTCTTCCAGACTCTGGACAGGCACTAAGCCAAGGCTGCAAAAGGCAGTTCAACACCTTTCACCTGTTAGGAAAGATTAATAGCTCAAAAAAAGCCTTTTTGGGGGGATATCCAGTTCAGTTTGGTAGAGTGAGGGTGACAAATCCTTACACAGGGTCAACAGTGACATTTATCTATAATTTTCAGGATACTCTGTAACTCTAGTACAACCTTCCTGAAATGTTGATGCTGAGCCATTAAAAAATTAAAACTTGGGAAGGAATTAGGAGACTCCTTGGATCAGCTCTGCACTGCAAACTGCCCTTATATTCCCACCTTTTGCTCACCTCCAGTGTGTCCACACAAACAGGAGAGTGCAAGATGCCTCTCTGCTGCCCTTTGCAAGCCCAGCATACTCAGGAACAGGATGTACTTGAATTTCCAGGAGCTGGACAACGAAACTGAACTTTTTTCTGAAAAAAATAAACAATTAATTGACTTTTTTGGCTCACTGTCTGAAGATGGGCTTCAGGGAAGGTTTTAGTGCAGGGACATGAGGGAGAGACTTCAGCCCTGCAGTGAGTTTGTTACAAGAGGCAGATGAAAGCAAACTCACTAGTCAGAGGAATAAAACTCCTGATGCAACAAAACAGTGCAGGAATAATCTATCCCTTTTTGAAGTACCTCAGAAAACAGGGATGAGGGACCTTACACAGCTGGACTACAAACAGCAGAGTGAACCACAGAGAGAGAGAGGAATAGCTGTACTTACAAAATCCAGTTGTGTGGGGAGAAGATCCATGGCTCCAGATGCTAAATCCATGCTCTGATCCTGATGGCTTGACCCCAACTTACTGAAGGGAGTGTGAGGCTCCTCCTCACTTCCATTAGCCTTGGATCAGGGAATGAGTGAACAGCCCTCTGCACCTCTGCTAATTATTTGTGGGGAATCAGTGACCATGAATTAGAGGTTGGGAAACTTTAGTTACACTGCCTTTCTCCGAGTGAGAGGAAAAGTTTGGGACTCCCACATCCTTCAGTGCCACAAGCCCAGCTTAGCTGAGCTCAAGGCACAAGTAAGGCCTGGTGGACAATGACACAAGAACCTGGAGCTCCCTCTCTCCCAGCATAGACAGTAAATCCATCAGGACAGAGCCCCTGGTTCATGTGCACAAGTCACATTTCACCTCCTTCCCCCAAAACCACTCCAAACAGCCATTTCAGAGGATTTTGGACTTGGACTATTGTATTTCTTCAATAGCATAGAATCACAGAATATTCTGAGTTGATGATCCACAAGGACCATCCAGTCCAACTCCTGGCCCTGCCCAGGACACCCCAGCAATCCTACCATGTCCTCAGGGCATTGTCCAAACACTCCTCAAGCTCTAGCAGCCTTGAGGTCAGACCTGTCCAAAAAGTATCTCTAAAATGGCAAAAACTAAAAGAAAAAAAATCTAGATAATCCATGTCTTTGTACTGCTTTGCATCCAGCCAGAACAGCCATGCTTAAAATACAATACAGACATATAATAACCACAAAACAACCAGTGAATAGTATATGCAAGTATTGGTGTCTTTAAGTATTTTTGTGTATTTTTTATGTGTTTGTTGACTTGAGCTGCAAGAAAACAAGATGTTTTGACATGTTCCCTAATATTTTTTCAGATGCTGATTTGGTGTCAGTAGGAGACCAGACTGAGGCAAACTTTCTGCCAGACACTGTTGAGATATACCATGGAAAATCACTGAATTTTTGGACAGGACAGGGATGGCCCTCCTGGCTGCCAGGGCACTGCTGGCTCGGGGCCACTTTCCAGCATCACATTCCCAGTCTGTCGGTCCATCCACAGTTGCTCCATCCCGGGGGCAGGATCCGGCACTTCCCTTGTTGAACTTCCCATGGCTGGTGATTCCTGGCCCTCCCTCGGATCTGTCGAGGTCTCTCTGCAGGGCCTCCCTGCCCTCCAGTGAGTCAGTGAGGCTTGGGAGAGCCCACGAGCTGCACATTCAATTTGCAGAGTGATTCAGCAGGGTATTGATTTAACTCTCTGCAGACAAACGACCTCTCTCTGGCCGTGCCTTTTAGGGGAGGGCTTCAGACTTCTGCATTAATATTTTAGTAGATTTACGGTGCAGTTGCTTCACCTCAGCACAGGGAGGGAGGGAAGTGAGGGCAGGGATGGGGACAGGCAGGAAGGGGGGGCTTGGAGTGAAGCATTGGCTGAGAGGTTTGGGTTTTCTGCGGGCAGGTCATGAAATGAAGGTTTTTCCATATAAACAGGCCATGAAACAAAGGTTTTTCGATAGAAAGAGGCACTGCTTACTTCTGCTCTTCACTTCACATTAGTGCTGCATCAAGGACAACCCACTTGGCTCCAGTTCTCCAGTCTGCAGCAGGATGAGGGATCAATCATAGGATCATTTAGGTTGGAAAAGCCCTCTACGGTCACTGAGTCCAACCATTCCCCCAGCACTGCCAAGCCCAGCACTGACCCAAGTCCCCAAGTGCCACATCCATGCATTTTTAACTCCCCCCAGGGATGGGGCTCCACCACTGCCCTGGGCAGCCTGCTCCAGTGCCTGACCTTCCTAACTTTCCCTAAAATCCAGTCTAAACCTAAACCAAGATGCACTGGTAGCAGGCATCTGGCTGGACTGTGTGAGGGGCACAGCCACCAGCATCCCAAGGGTTGGGTGAGGAGCACACCTCACCCAGACAGCTCCTCTGCTCTTGCTCATCAGAGGGGTTTCTCCACGGCTACAGAGGACATTTCCAAAGAAAAATAAAAATATTGCCCATTCTTTCCTGTGCAAAGCAAGGAGCACACAAACCATAAGGCAGACTAGACTGTTGTCAGTCATCACAGCCTTGGAGGAATCCAGGCTGATTTACCCCAGCAGGCATCTCCCAACTGGAGATATTTCGTCAGCACATGGCTACTGTGACAGCTCCAAATGCAACCCTGCACCACAAGGGATCATCTGTATCCCAGACCCAAACATCCTGTATTATTCCCTGCATCACAAACCAACTGCTTTTGGCTGTGAGCTTTGAGACCCTGGGATACAGCTCTCTCTTGGATAGCACACAGAAATATGACAGCCCAAACTGCCAGGTCTGCCTCTGTTTCCCTCTGTAATCCCACCATAACACAGAATTTCAAGGACTCAATTTTTAACATAAAAAAGAAAGTTTGGTTTTTCCGGCGTGTTCTTGAGCAGCCTTCATCTCCTCTGCACAATGGAAGGAAACCCAAGCTGCTCTTCTTTTCCCACCAAATTCAGATGCAGCAGAGACCTTGCTTGATTTTTCAACACATTTATGGGGACCAGCTGCTGCCACATCCCTGCAGGCCTGGGCATCAGGCATATGAGTTTCAATGGAAAAATGAGGCAGGAACTCCATGGCTCCAGTCACCTTTAAAGGAGGAGCTTGTCCCATCCCTTTCCTTACACTGAACTAAAAGTTATTCCTTGCATCCAGGACAAAACTCGAGCGTCCCACCTCCATCCCACTCTCCTAGACAAGCCTCAAAGTTCATAGGAGAACTTTAATAACAAATAAAACCCCAAATGATCCTAAAACACAAAACAAGAGCCACAAACAACACCTATTCCTCCTTGCAGAGACACAGGTTTGAGCATCAGCATTTTCAACCCTTATTTCATCCTCTTCCAAGGCTGGTGATGAAAAACCTCTCCCACCCCACCAAGTGCAGGTAAAAACCACTTCCACCACACAATTGTCCTGGATACACAACATCAGGAAGGCTGAATTTGCTCCCAGACTTCCAGGAAATGAGTCAATCAGCATAGGAGAAACACTGCATTGAAAAAGGGAATGGGAATTTAAGGGGATTCTTTTCAAGTCAACCAACAGAGCCATGCAGAAGCCACTGAATTTGCCCTCAGGCTGCAGTGAATGAGTCATTTTCTTTTATCTCCTAGTATAAATGTAATTCTTTAGTGACTTTGCCTTTTCTCTGCAGGGCTGGGAGGTGAAGTGGCAGGCACTGCTCACAGACAGGTTTTTAGTACAGGGAGTGGGCTGTTGGTTGCCCAGCCAGGTGTTTATTACTGGATTTTTCTCCTGTGCCTGGCAGCAGAGGGGCACTGGGGGGGCTTCTCTGCTGCTTTGTCTGGCTCAGCCAAGGATGGCAGGAATGTGGGGGGACCCTTTGGATGTGGTCTGCAGAGCAGATGGCTCCAGCTCTCCATGAAAGTGCTGCCTGTACATAAGCACAGCTTAATCCCTGCCCACAGCTTCATGTTTTCAAGAAACAAGTAACAGCAGGATGGTTTTTGTACCCAAGGATCTCAAAAGGAGTCAAAATCCTACAAAATAAACCAGCCAAACTGTGCTGAGGCACAGCAGCAACATGAGAACAAAGTTAGGAGCCCCATGACACATCCAGGTCCCAGGTCTTACACAAGGACTCAACAACCTCTGCTCTGCTGCCATGAGACCCCACCTGCAGTGCTGCCTCCAGCTCTGGAGCCCCCAGCACAAGAACGTGGAGCTGCTGCAGTGAGTCCAGAGGAGGCCTCGGAGATTCTTCAAAGGCTGAAGCCCCTCTGCTCTAGAGGCAGGCTGGGAGAGCTAGGAATGTTCACCTGGAGCTGAACTTCACCTGAAGGCTCCAGGGAGACCTTAGGGCCCCTTCCAGTGCAGACAAACAGCTCCAAGAGAGATGGAGAGACTTCGGACAAGTGACAGGACGAGGGCGAATGGCTTCACAGTGATAGAGGGCAGGGTTAGATGGGCTTTTGGGAAGCAGTCATTCCCTGTGAGGGTGCTGAGGCTGGTCCAAGAGATTTCCTGCCATCCAGTGTCACCAGAGGGCTTTCCCACATTGCTGTATTCCTACATCCCAGCGGGAAAGTGAAACAACACCGTCCTGATTTGATCTCCATGTGGGGCATTCATTTAAGAGGTGGACTCGATGATCCTGGTGGGTCCCTTCCAGCTCAGAATACCTGAATAAAACAGTAGCTCTGAGGAGTTACCAGAGGTGCAGACCCCAGCTCTGCGTGTTTTACAGCAACATCCCTCCCCTCCGTGGCCAACAGATCTTTCCCTGCGCTTTGATTTCAACCAGGCTCAGCAACACAAGAAGCTGAACTGCAAAATAAGTGTCTAATCCTGGACAAGTTGTTTCCCAGCTGACTTTTCAGGAGATGTGGTCTTTCTCCCTTAACGAGCTCCCCTTCAGGTTAACTCTGCTCCCCGCCTGATGGATTGAATCCCTCCCACAAAACACATCTCAGAAGCTGCAAAGGTATAAAAAAAAAAAAAAAACCAAAACCCAAAACCAAACCAACCAAACAAAAAACCCCAAAATCCCAACCAAGCAAAAAAAAAACCAAACAAAAACCCAAACAAACAAAAAAATCCAAACCCCAAACAAACTAAAACCAAACCGAAACAGCAAACCACACAAAAACCAAACAAAACCCAACCAAACAAAAAACCTGCAAAAAACCCAAAAACAAACCACAAAAAAACCAACCAACAAACAAAAAAACCAGCAAAAAACCAACAAAAAACCCAAAACAATAAAGAAATAAAAATAATAATAATAAAAAAAAACCCAAACCAACCAACCAAACAAAAACAACCAAACAAAAAACCCCCACCTTTTCCCCCTCCACATCCAGAGCAGCTCCACAGCAGGGAGGCAGCTGAAGCCTTAGCTGCAGGGACGGGCTGGGCACTCAAGTGCAACCACACACTCCCCTCTAATTCATCCCACGTGCTCCAAGTGAGGAGCCAGCTTTGATGCTCCCGCCTGAGGAAGCCGAGCAGATGTGCCCCAGCATCGGGAATTTATCAGCACCGTGAGGCCCACGGGCAGGGAAGCCTTTGGCTGGGGATGAAGGCACCTTTCTGCCTGGGACAAGGACAGCTGGGCCCAGCTCGTGCTCCCTGCAGCCACCCTGGGCTGTCTGTCCTCTGCTCCCTGTGCACAGCAGGGCCTGCCACCCTGCTATTTCAGGGTAAGTTAACCTATGTGACTGCCACTCTTTTTGTAAAGACTCCTTAATAAAAGGTAACTTCCACATTTAAAGGAGAATATTTTCTAATATTTTATAAAGACAAATATTTTAGCAAAGTCAATTAAAAACTGATGCCCGATTAAAATGATAAGAGAGATGCTAAGCAAGATTTTAACAGGCGAATTTACATTGAATTCAAACCAATTGAAAAGGATATTAGAGATTATTTAGGTATTAAGGAAGCTTTTTATGGAGGAAAAGTTTGCTAGGGCAAACTCTGCTCCTCCCCATCAGCTGTAAGAGGAGAGAAAATACATTAAATTTTGAAAGAAGAGCTCTTTCCCCACTATTAATACACCATTTCAGTATTGGGGGAACATCAACAGAAATCAATGAAAATGAATTTCCCGAACTTTCTGTTTTGCTACAAAAGGCATTTTCCAAAGGGAGAAGGTTCTGATGAATCCAGCACAAGGTCTCCAGTGCACAGGATGCCCCTGGAGATGTTACCCTTCCTTGGTGTCACAGCCACAGGGTGGCAGATATGGATAAACAGGAGTGGACACACTCAGCTGCCCTTCACACATAAACATGGGGGACACCTCTAAAAGCACTGCTTGGCCTGGCTTTTGCAAGAGCTTTAGTTACAGCACAAACTTGGTGAGAGTTTTCAGAGGGGTGGAGAAAGTGCCTTGGTAACCTTCAGAGTAATTACAGTGTTCTCTTTACCCTGTATTTCCTGAAGGCCAAGGAAATTGCTGTGGGCAATAAATAGAAAAGGGTGGTCTGGCAGTCTGGTCCCCAGCACAAAATCCATAATTTCGAACTGGCAAGGAGATGTCAATCTGCCTTTCTTTTTATTTTAGCACCCTTTGAAGTGGTTTTACTTAAGAAAACCCACACCAAACATAAGCCCCTCTTTTCTCCAATACAAGATTTTTTGTCTTGATGTGTCCCCTGAGCTGTTGTTCCAGCCTGTGACAACAGTGGCTCACTCGCTGCCTCAAAAAGAAACAGAAGAGTCTAAGTCTGAGCTCTCTTTGGACCATGGAAAATTCACACTGCAAAATAATTTCATTAAATTCACACCACCATAATATTACCATAAAATTCCCTCTAGCCATCCACGTGCAGGAGCTTCCATGACACACCTGTACATGCCTTAGCACCAGAGGGCTGCCCAGAAGACTTCCCAGCTCCACAGCCCGGTTTCCTGTAGCACCCCAGATGCTGCTGAACATGAACCACCTCAACACAGAGGTGGATCCCAGGGCATCCCTATTTTCCAGGTGATAGGAAGGGCCAAGTGGAGTTTCTCCAGCTTTGTCCCACTCCCCCAGTCTTCAGCAGCACACACAATCCATAACATGAGACTAGCTCCTCAGGGAGAACGAGGAAGCATCAGAGCAGGGATTTCTCCAGCCACAAAATGCTCTTTTTCCCTCCCCTATGGTGTTTCCAAGCAGGGAAATGTGGAAGCTGAGAAGCCCACGTGGGGTTTCTCAGAACAACCCTGAACTTCAGGCAAGACACAAATCTGCAGCAGGTCAGAGAGCCGTGCCAGCCCTCCAGGCAGCCCTTCCAGCTTCCAGCTTCAGGGTGCAAATGCCTCTTCTGCTTCTGTCAAGCAGGAGCCACGTGTCTCCTCTTCACACAGCAACTCCTTTGTGCCAATGGGGATGGCCTGGGACAACATGCTTGGAGCTGGGAAGGATTATACACCCATCCATCTGAAGGAAGCAGAGCAGCTCCACGACTACTGAGCAGGCTGTGTTGGAGAAATAAAAGGGATTAATTAAGGCGTTGGCAGCACAAAGCAAGCACTGAGGGATGCCAAGCCAAAATACAGGATCACAGGGATTTAACTGTCTTTCTAAAGCACCTCTCACCTTTCTGAAGGGTGCTCTGCTAGCTTGTCATTTCTCCTGCTTGAAGATGTGGTGGCCCCTCAGGCTGCTCACACCTCCAGCCACAAAGTGTTTCACCTGCAGAACTTCATCCCTCATTACTTGCCCATTCCTGATCCCACTGAAGTCCACAGGCATCTTCCTCTCTTTCTGTTAGATCAGGCTGACAATCTCTTTCTTACTTTACTCAGAGTGCATTCCCCCCTCCTCTGTTCCTGACTTTCCCCCCTCTATTTTCCCAGTTCCATCATCCCTCATTCATGCTGGAGCTCACAACTATGGGATGTAACAGTGAGCAGCACTTCAGGGCTCAATACTTGATGCAAAAGTTTAAGTGACCTGCTGTAACATCAGACCTTCCTTGAGACATTTACCCCAATAAACACCCTGTAGTAAACTACTTAATCCTCCTGAAGCACCGAAAAAAGATCAAAACCCACCAGAAAAAGCCTAAAACATGTTCTAGGCCAGGCTGGTTTCAGGTGTTTTGAAAGAAGGCCCCTGCAGAAGTCCTGGTTCCTGTGTCTGGTGACATGGGTTAGTGGGGGGCTTAGCAATGCTGGTTGGACTTGATGATCTTCAAGGTCTTTTCTACGCTAAATGATTCCACCTTAAAGCCTCCCCAAAGGCCGCCTGCACTGTGACTCTGCCTGGCTTTAAAAAGCAGCTTAGCTGAACTGCTTTTAAGCCAGACAGAAAGTCTCACAAAAGTAAACACATCTTTCAGTGCAAATTATGACCCTGCTACTCTTCCTCTGAAGATTTCATTCTCTCAGTGCTCCTCAAAGTCATCAAACATCAAAGTCCGTTCAGGTTTTGCTCCAAATTCCTAGAAACACTTGCTAGTGCTCAGATAGGATTTGGCTTACCAGGGTCAGTCTTAATAAGAACAGGCTTGATTAGAGCAGTGAGGACAGGATTCCCCCCCTCAGCCCCTATCACTGGTCTCTGTAGCATCATGGATGTGTGACATGGAGAAGATGCCCTGGCTGGGGGAAGCGTAGCTCCATCTCACCAGCAAGAGCTGCACTGAAGCCCAGCAGCGACACTGCTTTTAGCATTTAAGGCTTGTGAGCACGGCTGGGAATGTTTCCTGTCCCCTCAGCCGACTCCGGGGACCTGCAGGAGGGCAGGCCTCCTCCAGAGCCCAGCCGGGGAGATGCTCTCGGGTGCGTTAAGCACTTAACAGTCTCTATTTATTGCACTTCGACGCGAGGCGGGAGGGAGGACCTGGCCCGTTTGCTCCTATTGTGCTCGCTCTTCCCTTGTCCCCTGGCTGCAGCACGGGCAAAACCAGGCCTTCATTAAAATGAAGACACGAGACACAAAGACAAAGCCCTTTTTGTTTGAAGCTGCCAGAGCAGAAAGGCAGTGGGGACCCCCTCGGTGCTTCCCGCCGGGCAGCAGCGCTGGGGCAGCAGCACAGAGGGCCCTGCTGTTGATGCCTGCTGTCACAGCAGGAAGGAAGAGGGATTTATGCTTGGAAAAGGGATACCCAGGAGGCAGAGGCAGCCTGGTTTAGTCCCCCAGGGAGCCAGTGAGCAGAGAGGGATGAGTCCTTGGCAGCAAGGGAGAAGAGGAGATGCTGTAGAGGTATCTCAGGGACCTCATACTGGAGGAATGTGCTCTAGATTTGGGTCCAGCAGCACCAAAGCTGGTACAAACTGATACTGGGGGCATGCACAGAGCAGGAACCCCTCCCAGCACCTGTGTGATGAGCTGAGGTGTAGGACACAAGACCAGCAGACAACTGCTGTCCCAGCTCCTCTAGGACAGATGTTCAATTGAGATGTGACATCTTTCTCTACCTTCAAATAGAGTATTTTAGAGATTGCTGCTAAACAGCTGTAGCCTGCAGTGTTTGTGCTAAAACACACAGGAAAACCATGCAAGAAGGTACAACATTCACTAGAACTGTACCCAAATTAACTCACTGAAGCTGCACCTCTCACACACAGCAAGTGAAACAGGGGTGAGGTTGCCCAGGGCAACCCAAAATGTTGGCAGGAGCTGCAGCCCCTCAGCCAAGTGAGGTGGCAGTGAGGGACTCTGGTGAAGGCAGCAGCAGGATCACGAGTTGCACACACAGGTCTTCACTTCTTCCTCCCAGTTCTCCATATCAGCTCCACACCTCCATTCACCCTCCTTTCCCCTAAAGAACCCCCTGGACACACTGCCTTGTCTTCCAGGTGCCAAGAGTCAAATCTGTTCAACTCAGCTCTAGCTTGACAAATCTCCTGAGCCTCGAAGAAATATTAAAGCACACATGGAATCTTAGTTTTCCATGGAGTTGAATGGACATCTATGTGGGCAGAAACCTGGAATAAAGACCAGCATTCCAATCAAAATTCCCCCAAAAAAGAAATAAGATTTCTGCACTGCCAGGTTCATAGAATTCCAGAATTGTTTGGGTTGGTAGGGACATAAAAGGCCATCTCATTCCACCCCCTGCCATGGGCAGGGACACCTTCCACTAGCCCAGGTTGCTCCAAGCCCTGTCCTTGGACACTTCCAGGGATGGGGCAGCCACAGCTTCTCTGGGCAGCCTGTGCAACTTGGAGCAACCTGGGCTAGTGGAAGGTGTTGCTGCCCATGGCAGGGGGTGGAACTGAATGGTCTTTAAAGTGTCTTCCAACCCAAACCAGCCTGTGATTCTGTGATAGTGAATCTACTTCTGAAGCATTCCAAGAGCTGGGAATGTCACAGCAAGAAATCAAGAAGAAAACCGTAGCAGAGTCTTGCAGGAGAATCAGAGCAACTTGCAATAAAGTCCCTGTGCACTAGGAAAGGAAGCACCAATTTTATTTGGGCCAGTAGATCACTGCAATTTGTCAATATTCTTGTGTTTCCAGGCATTCTGCTCCTACACTGGGCAGTCTTAAAACCCACTGGCCTCCATAATTCCTCTTGACTTACAACACAGAAATAAAACTTCTGATACCATGAGGCTGCCCTGCCTATAGTCAAGAGCTCACATTTGCTATATCTGGCTATAAAAATGACACTTCCTTTCCACTGGAAAAAACAATTCAGCCATCAGATATGATGACCAAAGACAAGTACTATTTTTTGCACACACACAAGCTTTTAAAACCTGGCCTCAGGTTCAGACTCCTGGTGTTAACTCCAGGGACAGCAGGGGAATTGCAAACACTTTATGAACTCTGTGAACTCACATTGTACCCTCCTTAACTCACTGCTGTCTACAATGTACTGCTCAAAACTTTTGAAAGGGGAGATCTAACATGGGCCTGCAGGGACAGGACAAGGGGGAATGGCTTCCCAGTGCCACAGGGCAGGGTTGGATGGGATGTTGGGAAGCGATTCCTCCCTGGGAGGGTGGGGAGACCCTGGCACAGGTTGCCCAGAGAAGCTCTGGCTGCCCTTGAATCCCTGGAAGTGTCCAAGACCAGGTTGGACAGGGCTTGGAGCAACCTGGTGTCCCTGCCCATGGCAGGCCTTTAAAAGGACCATTCCAACCCAAACCAGTCTGGGATTCTCTTCACTGAGCCCCGAGGACATGCAGAAATTCAACTCAACTGATGCTGCTCCTGCTGCTGCTGAGGCCACGTCAATTATGGGCAAATTGTCATCAATGCACTTTGAGTGCCTTTGTGTTGAGAGATGATCAATCCCCGAGGGAAACTTCTGATCTGTGTAATTAGAGGGAAGTGCCACACAGACCTGTGGCTGATGGTAAACACAGTCAGTCTCCCTCACTCCTGCAATAATCCCAGCACAGCCACCACCCTGGCACAGAATCTTAACACACAAGAGGCAACTTCCTAATGCTAATTAAATGCAGGATTAGATTTCCACACACCCCCATTTTTCCTCTCTCCACAATCTCTTGAGGCTTCAAAGGCACCTTTCACATCACACCAGGACATTTTCTCATTACAGGGAGCAAGCTTATCAAACAAGTGCTACTTAATTCCACACTTCAGCCCATCAGCACTGACCCAGATTCCCGGTCAGGAGTTGGCCCATGAGAATTTCAGGCTGGATAACCAGACAGGGAGCCTGCCCAAACAAGGCCATGGCACAGAGGGAGGTAGAATGAGCTGAAGGAGTGCAGGAGTTTGGCCTTCCCCTTGGTCCCAGCCAGGTGAGGTGCAAAGAGACGGGCTCATTCCCACGGCACAGCTCGTGGCCCTCGGCAAAGGCACCTCCACCCCTGCCATGGAGCACCTGGGTTATCCATAAGAAAGGTGGGGACAGATCTTTTTTAGGAGGGCCTGTTGCAATGGGATAAGGGGTAATGGTTTCAAACCAGAAGGTGAACAATTTGGAGTAGATATAAGGAAGAGTTTTTTTACAGTGAGGGTGGGGAGGCCCTGGCACAGGTTGCCCAGAGAAGCTGTGGCTGCCCCATCCCTGGGAGTGTCCAAGGCCAGGCTGGATGGGACTTGGGCTAGTGGAAGGTAGAGCCCCAGCCACTGTGAATCCCCAGAAAGGCACAAATTTCCAACAGCTCATGGCTAATTTTATAGGAAAACTGTACTGCCCTGGGGAAGGAGCTACACGGGATCAGCAATTGCAGGACTGACCCCTTCATATCTGAGCCCCAGAGTATTTATTCTGCTTCTCTTATGGTTTGTCTACATTAACACTGTCTTTGAAGGCTGTTCACTGGAAGAAGCTAATTGCCTTAAAGCAGCCAGAATTATTCATTTTGAATACTCAAACACATACATTTTGGAAGTCAGAAAATAAACCACCATCCTACTTGTGACTGGCTCACAGAACATGCCCAGCAGCAAGCAGCCATCCAGAGTGCTGCAATCCCTGGGGATCTAAAACATGGATATATGGAAATCTATCATCCCTGGGGGAACACAGAGCTGCTCCTGAGGAAGGAACTGTCTGGCTCTTGAGGACCTGGATGGAGATCCATTGATGCAAGCTCTCTGCTCCTCTCCTGGCTGCAGAGAGGGTGCTCCTCCTCCCTGCACCACTACACGTTCCCAAAAAGCCCTGTAGCCAAGATTCCCTCTTGTGCCTGGAAAGAAGCCTCCACTTCCCTCCTCTCCTCATGAGGAGATGCCACTCTGCAGCCCCCCTTCCCTGAGGCCACCTGCACTCTGCTCAACAAGGCACTTGAGAAGCAGCAAATTGGACACAACTTGGAGCAGCAATAAAATTGGAGAATTCCCACGATTCCCAGTGGTAAAAGACAAGTTTCTAGAGGCATCCATAGAAATCATAACATGATTGGGATTGAAAGGACCTTAAAGCTCATCCTGTTCCACCCCCTGCCATGGGCAGGGACACCTTCCACTAGCCCAGGCTGATCCAATCCCTGTTCAACCTGGCCTTGGACACTTCCAGGGATCCAGGGGGCAGCCACAGCTTCTCTGGGAAAACTGTACCAGGGCTTCACCATGCCTGCCAGAAACAAAACCAGCCACACCATATCCATACTAGGATTTGTCCTTCCAGTTTGTCTGATAATTGTCCCGGAGAGCAGGGGGAAGGTTGGAGCAAGGAACACGTACCTGGTGGAAGGGGATTGGATCAAGGAACACTCAAGGAAACTAAACGTACATTTGTCCAGGGATGTACCCAGGGAGGTTGTGGAGTCTCCATCCTTGGAGACATTTCAAAGCCATCTGGGCATGGTTCTGGGCAGCTGGTTGCAGGTGACATGGCTTGAGCAGGGGCACGGGACCACACGACCTCTAGAGGCCTCTTCCAACCTCAGCATGCAATTCCCAGTGCTGTATCACTGAGACAGGAAAAATGTGAAATCAGAGCTGCCATAGCATCATTTGGGTTCATCTTAGGAAGAAAAAACGTGTCCTAACCACTCAATCTTCATGCATTCATTTTCCAGCCCACCAGCCACTGCATTTACAGTGTCCTACCAGCAATGAAAAGACAACATGTTCAAAACAGAAGTGACATTTCAGGCCTGGAGATTTAAGTCAGCTAGTACATCTGAATTCTCTTCAGCATCTGGTTTACCATGTTTTCAGTGGTTGTGCTAAATCATTAATAGAGATTAGTGCTGAATTCACCCCAGGAATGCTGAGCTGAGTCAGTGTTATTCTGCCACTTCAGTTTATCCTTGCCAATCAGCTGCAGTTGAATGGCTCCCTTATTCTGCACCCAAAAATAAAACACATGTGGAGGCTCAGTCTGGGGCTTTGTGGATCAGGTGCTGATTTGTGGAATCTAGTACATTGAAGATGATATGATGCATTCAGCCCTTTGCAGGCAAAACACTCCCTGAGAACTCAAAGCTTTCCAAGCAAGAGGGAAGACTTCGTACAGGGAATTAACTTCAGCCTCTGGAATTCACCTAGTGAGTCATGCAGCTCCCTCCCATCCCATTGGTGCCAAGGAAGGAATAATTCCCTCTTCAAGGGGCTCTCCAGAGGGTTTGGCACTACCCATCCACACTTTCGTGGCTGCTGAGGAAGGACCTTTCCGTGGCAAATCCACTCCAAAATTGGTCAAGTTAAGCATGTCTGTGGGAACAGGCAAATTGATCTGGAGAAATCAGCCATAGACAGGAGCTGAGGCATTAAACTGGCCCTGAAAAGCCAAAGATTGCTGGTGCACAGGCTCTGCCCCCACTTGCACATCTCTCCCTGCCCTACAGAGAGAACCCGACACCCCAAAAGGGAGAAATTACAATAACTTCCCCCATGATGACTTTACAGGCCCTCCAAGGGCTGTGGATTGCTTTGGAAACAAATGCAACCTATTGGCTGTGCAGTTGGAAAAGTTGTCCCACCACAGCCTGGTGATTGGGAAGGAATTCTTCCCTGTGAGGGCGGGGAGGCCCTGGCACAGGTTGCCCAGAGAAGCTGTGGCTGCCCCATCCCTGGAAGTGTCCAAGGCCAGGGAGGAGCAACCTGGGCTAGTGGAAGGTGTCCCTGCCTGTGGCAGGGGGTAAAACTGGGTGTCTTTAAGGTCCCTTCCAACCCAAACTGCTCTGTGATTCCATGATCTGTGCCACAAATAAACATGGTTACATGGATCATCTCACATCAGCACCATTTTGAAACTGTGTTCAGGAGCAGCCAGAGAACCCAGTTGTGTTCAGAGCACCTCAGCTGTGATAATCACACCTTTAAATGGCTCTTGGTGCCACTGCTCCTTGATCAGAATCCTGGCTCAGCACAGGACAATCCCCCTCCTTCAGTGGCTGTCACTCAGACATGTCACAAGCACAGAGGGAAAAAAACCAAAGTCTTAACAGTCCCCACAAGAAAATCCAGAAGAGTATCTGCTGCAAAATCATTCCCTGCAAGGATGATATTACAGAATAAGTGATCATAAGCTAAAAATTACTGCATGGAAAGTATCCATTATGGAAATATCCTGACATTCTGCAGCAGTCAATGCACAGACTCGTTACACCAGAGTCTGCAGACTCTTCTCTGAAGAAAAGCTCTGTTCTTTACACGCTGCTTCATTCTCTATTACAAGTTTTGATCATTTGGGTGACTATCAGAGCAGAAGTCCAAAGATTTGACTGCCAAAGACTTCTAGGAGCAGGAAACAACCCAGCACTAAGGCAGATTCCAGTTGCTGGTAAGCAAACAATCCTCCAAACTGGGTTTTGTTTGCAGTGCCAGTCTGACTCATGCTTTGGTAAGCACAGCTTATTTTTCACTCCTCTAAAATAATCCCAAACCAAACCAAAACACAACCAAAAAACCCCAAATGAGCAACTCCAAGTGATTTTTCCACCAGGCAAAAATTCTTGGGACACAGGAGGAATTGTCAGGAGCCAGGCACCTGGAAGGACACGCAGAGGATCATCCCCCAAACAGAGGGAGCTCAACTCTAGCCCTGTCCTTCCACTCCAGGAGCTGCTGCAGGGACAGGACATGGGGTTTTCCTGCTTCTCCACATCCTGATGGATGTTCAGCACCATCTGCTGGCATTCTCTCCAGGAGCCAGCTCCTCACAGCCCCGTGGCTGCTGCTTTGGCACAGGTTGCCCGGAGGAGCTGTGGCTGCCCCATCCCTGGAAGTGTCCAGTCAGGTTGGACGGGGCTTGGAGCAGCCTGGGCTGGTGGAAGGTGTCCCTGCTCATGGCAGGGGGTGGAATGAGAGGAGCTTCTGGTCCCTCCCAACCCCAAAATATTCCACATGATGAAAAGACATACAAATGCGCTGTCAGGAACTTGGGGTCTCAGGAAGAACCAGCACAAATCCCACTCCCTGTGTTTTTTCCTGCTATTATTTTAATTCCCCAGGTATTTACTGCACATCCATGGCCAACAAGGTTTTGTATTCCAGTTTTTGTCAGCTCTCATTGACTCGAGGCAAACCCACGTGTAACCTGAAATTCACTGGCAGTGATCTCCACGAAATTCCTCTGAACTTCCATAAAAAGGATAAGGGAGTTTAAAATTCCAGCCATGCAACTGGAAAACACTGCTGAAGGACTGATGCATGCAACAGAATTAAGGATGGCAGAGTTACAATTGCAGAGCAGAAAAACCTGCAAAGGAAAGCAGGTTTGAAACATCAAAGTAACTCTAGAAACACAACCCAGTAAACAAAATAAAAATAACACTGTGATCCAAATGGCTACACCAGTCAAATCTGAGTCACATTTGCTGGGTGCTTGTCCTTCTGCTGAACCAAAGCCATGTGGGAAAATCACATTCAGCTGGCAGTGGATGATAAAGCTGGAAAGAGATCCTGTGAGAAGAAGTCCCTGAATAAACAGGGGCCCTGAGCAAACAGACCCAGCCTCGTTTGCTCAGTGATACACCTTGGAAAGAGGACATGAGAGAAACATTGCCTCCAGCTCATTATTTCCAGGCTGTTTCAGCTGTCAAAACACTCTACAATATCCCTGTAACCTGGGAAAAGGGCTGGAGAGTTCAGCTCCGAGGGCCAGGTTCTGTAACCACACAGTGCTGGAGCCCGAGGCATCGGGGTCCCCCATCCTCTGTGCCTCCCTAGTGAGCAAGGATGTACAAACCAACACCCCCTGAAGCCCCTGGAAATGCTTCTTCTGTGGGATGCTTGATGTCCTGCCCCTGAGGTCACTCACATCTCTCAAGGTCTCAGCAGAAACAATTCTCAACAAGGAAAAAAAGAAAAAGTGAGATAACACTCAAAAAGATGCTTCAGCAACACAAAATTTCCCACAAATCCTCCAAGCTATTTTTAGTCTCTCCTTTAAGGTGATAACACCTTAGTTTCAGGGTCCTGTGTCCTCCACCTCTGCTGGGAACAGACCTGCAACACGGTAAGGGCAAGGTAAGGGCACAGAAGAGTTTTGTGAGTTTTGTGAGAGATAAAAAATGAGATTTGGGTTCCAGGAGATGAGTTTTCATGGCTGATTCCAGCTGACAGCTCCATGGGGATGAGGTGCTTCTGGGATCTTCTCTGCACGGACTTGCAGAAAAAAATGGAGTCAGTAGGAAGGCAGGGAAGGATTTTTCAAGCATGGGCAAGACAAGCAGTTCATTTACACTCAGCTTGTTTTCTCAGACACTTTGAGCTGTGAAATGCTCTGGGACTGCTTTTAAGCAGTCAGTACAGGCACAGGATGGGACCCACAGCCTTTCCAGTCCCGCAAGGCGCATGTTGGGATTCCTGGGGGTGTCCAGGAGTTGGACTTGATGATCCTTGTGCATCCCTTCCAGCTCAGGCTATTCCATGATTTTACAGAACAGAATGACAACCATTCTCCAGGTGCTGTTCCTGGAGCAGCTCCCTGCCTTGGACAGGAGCTTCTCCATCCTCCCCCCCCCGCTGAACACCAAGGTGTTCAAGATCTACCTGGCTCAAAGGCAGAGGTTTTTCCCATCTCCCCACACTCCTGGAACAGATCTGGAGCCCCACATGGTTTGCTCTGCCTCTCCCACTCTGCCTGATGACCAGCACCCCCCCACTGCAGGATCAGTGCTGGGCACATCCCTTCCTGGAGCCGTGAGTGGGAATCATTTCTTCCTTATCATGGTCTGAGGGAAGTAAATGAGCCTACCTGGAATTTATGTCCCCAGATCTCAGCACCAGAAAGGCTCTGCCTGCCAGAACACAAGCTGGGAAAAACAGAGTTTAAAGATGCAGGAGGGGTTGTGTTAGACCAGTTGGTTCTTCTCCAAATTCACCCTTTTCAGCAAGATTTGAAGAGGATCAGGGACATCTGTAGGGAAGCAGCAATGCAGCAGGATGCTGACTCCAGCCACATGATGGACACAAGGCCACAAAAGCAGGGCTCTGGGATAGGAATTGAAGACACTGATTCTTTCCCACTGCTGAGAAGGGCAATCCAAGGTGGAGCATCTGGAAAGGGGCGTCTTGAAATGTTTCTCTCTCGGAAGAAATCAGCTCAGAAGGTGTCTAGACTTATTCACTGGATGTGTCTGAAATTCTGCCCCAGATGTTGAGCCCCCCGGGCAGCTGCCAAGCCTTGTATTAGCTTAGGACTAATCTGCACCATCTGTCCAAGGCTGAGAGGAAAAGAGCAACTTTTGCACTCCAGGGTTGGATTGTGGCACAGCTAGTCTGGCTGAATGAGTTTGCAGAAGAGGAAATCACGCTTTTTATGAAGTCTTCAATCAGTAAGTATTCCTGATCCCTACAAGAGAAGAAGCCCATCCATGCTTTGAGAGGTCTTCAAAGGCTCCCTTCTCTCACATATGGCTACTTTAATGGGAAGGAGCAGAGTAGAGATCCCTTTGAGAAGACCCCTGGACACAGCAGCACTTGCAGATGCCCAGCCTCAAGCTCTTGAGAAGGACTGGAGCAGCTGTGCCAGGCACAGAAGGACTAGAACTCAAAACTCAAGATGCAGCTGAAGATCTTCCATCCTTAGGGATGCCTAGAAGGCTTTTTTTTTTAGGGCTGCCTGGACGTTTCTCAGCCCACAGGACCTACATAACCATGCCCATGGCTCACCTCAGTCAGTATTCTACCAAAGATAACTGGAGCCCAGAAATCTTCCAGCACTAAGTGGTGAGGGCCCAGAGAGGAAAGCGAGCAGAAGAAAAGGTCAGGCAGCAGCAGAGATGGTCCTTCTCTCCTGACAAGCATTTCTGGCATAGGAAAACCAGCAAAACGGAGCTGTCCCATCTGGATCCTGAGATATTCTCCCCCTCCTGAGGGCTCTGGACCCAGGACACCTTTATCTGTCAGTGTTTTTCATCTCCTCCAGGCAGCACCCAGATAAATCCACACATTAAAAGCAGCTATTTTGGGCTCTTTCACCTTGCTTCCACTGCCTTCTCTCACAAATCTGTCCTTCCCTGAACAGGGGATGCTTCAGGTTGTCATCCTGAAATGGAAGCTGCAAGACCAAGCCATCTGCATCCCCCTGCCTGTCACAGAACTGGGGAGGGGGGTCAAAAATGTCCTTCAACCATCAGTCAGCAGGTTACTCATCCCTGCACTCAGACCTGCCCAGCATTCAAAGCAAGGCACCCTCCAACTGGGTTCTGCATTCCCTGGCCGAAGCAAGAGCCCTCCTGTTCCCATGTCTGCCCTGGTTTCTGGCCATAAATCAGTGGTGCATTAAGATCAAGGCTGCTCTGACTACCTGTGTGCATTTAGAGAGACAGGATTTCTCCAGAGGGAGCTTTTAAAAGCTGTACTTTACTTGGGTCAGAAGCCGGCTCAGGTATTAAAACATACATATATATATTTATATATAAATCTATATAATCTCCATCAAAGTTGGAGTTTGTAAGTTGCAAAGAGCAAAATAAAACCTCAGAGGAAGTTGTAAAGAGAGACAGAAACAGTTCTAGTATTGGTCAAGTGGAAGATGTCCCTGGATCTAGGGGAAGTTGTCCCATGGTCATTAAAGCCCTTCCATCCCAAACCATTCTGGGATTTTATGATAATCACCACGGGGTTACATCCCACATGGCACCATCCTGACAAGGGATCAGGGCAGGAGAAAACAGGAGGAATGTTCAGGCAACTTGCTGGTACCTGCACAAAGGGGCTTGGGAGCTCCCTCTGGGAGATTCAAACCACGCGAGGAAGAAAGATTTTTAAGCAGGGAAAAGCAAGGAATGAAAGGAGAAAGAGGGGAGGGGAAGGCAGAGGAAGGGAAGGGACAACAAATGACTGTTCATTTAGCACAAAGAAACCACGATGTCAAGAACAACATTAATCAAATCACTGAGGGATGAGACAAAATTCCTTAATTGCCTCTACCCTGATGTGAGAAACCTGGGTAACAAACAAGAGAAATGGGAATTGCTCATTTACAGAGCATAAATTTGACCCAGTTGGTATCACTGAAACCTTCTGGGAGGAATTTGCATGATTGGAATATATATTAAAGTAATAGTAAAAAAAAAAAGAGTCAGTGCTCATAACCTGTTTGGGAAGGGGAAGGGTGCTCTCCGTGGCATTACCCATGGATAGAGGGACATGATCTCCAGTGTGTTCTTCTGCTCCTGAGCTGATGGGTGTCATTAGGCTCCTTCTCCACTAAACTCTTTCTGGGGGAGCAGTCAGTGATGCATCCTGACATTTCCTAAGCTTCCCCGGGACTAGAAGTCTTACCTATTTTTTTTTTTCCCCTCTTCAGAATTCCCCAGGAACGGCTCCAAAGCTGCTCCCCCCTCCCGCAGCGCGGGGCTGCCACGGACCTTTGTGAGACAGGGAAATAGGGACTGACAGCCGGATCAGGAGGCAGCCTTTGCTTCCCTGCAAGCAATCACACTAATCTTTTAATGCACAGACAAAGCAAATGCCAAACTAATGAAATACCAGCTTATGCCTTCAAAGGGGAAAACTTCAGACCGGGCATAGCCAAGGGAACAAAGTTGTGAGGAGTTCACCAAAGTCAAAGCGAGGATATTTTTCCCCCAAAAGAAAGAAGTGCCAGACAACCACAAATACCCTGATTTGAGGAAGACTCTTTAAAAAGGCCTGGGGGTGAAAGACCAGAGTAAAGCGATATGAGACATGTAATCTTCGTGGAGAGGAGAAGGAAAAAGTAGGGAGGGATTTGATGCAAATCAGTTATTTCATTCCTAGTTTATATTCATTGGGAAGGGAGGGGGACTCAAATAATTCAACACCCAGACAACTTCACAAGAGCTTAAGGGATCTTTGCAATAGTGCTGCTATTTCTGGTATGCCAAGAGTAATCCCAAGATTAATTATTTCTTCTGAATTTAGGCAGGCACGGGCATTGCCTTCTTCCTCACCTCCTTGAGGCTGGTATTCCTGGGAATACCTTCCCTGCTCTATTTCTTTTGCACCCTCCAAAGAACAGTCATGGGTTTTCTACATATTTGGGGGCCTTTTGTTTCAAATAACACGCAGGATTTTCTCAGGAATCAAACTCCATTTCAGCACCACTTGATACAACACATAAATCTTCCCACTACTTGTACCCCCAGCAGCCATTTCAGTAAAGTCCACAGAAAATCCCCCAATACTGACAGGGAAATGTCGAAAGCCTTTAGTAATCCTCAATCAAAACCCCATCTCCCAGCAGTTCCTTGCTATCTCCAAACTCCTAAAGATCTCCACCACATGGGTGTCCTTTCTGGCCACAGCAGCTCCAATTTATTTGGATTTCTTTTCCCCCATCTATTTCATGAGAAAAAAAGAGCTGGTGGGTTCTCCCGACAATATCCTCTCTCAGTCTTGTTGTGGCTTAGAAGTCAGCAAGCCACCTCTTCTTGGAATTATGGAATCATTTAGGCTGGAAAAGCCCTCAAAGAGCAGAGTCCAACCACTCGCCCAGCACTGCCAAGGCCACCACTAATCCACGTCCCCAAGTGCCACATCCACACGTCTCTTAAATACATTCTTCCCCTCCAGTGCCTCAGAAAGAGAGAGAATCTCTAGCTCCATGTTCCCCTAAAACTCTTGCTGACAAATCTCCCACTGCTTCCTCCCTTTTCATCCATCCTTCAGTTCAATGTTTTATAAGACTCTCAGAATCACTCCTGGGCTCAGTGCAGCAGTCGGGATTGAAACCAAATTAAGAAACAGTTAAAGGATTGTATTATTTATTGCCATTAATTATGCAGGGTTGCATTAAGATAACATGATTTTCATAATTTTTGATTTAGAAGTTGGATAAGTTGAGGGATCTCTCGTTGCTCTGAGCAGCAAAGGTCTGGGAAGCAACACAGGGCCAGGTACCACCACTTCAGGTACTACTATGTTACAACAATGTTAACACGAGCCATAGAACAAACTTAAACTGGTTAATTAGCAGGTCTCCAAGTTTAACTATCAATAGGGAATCAGCATTTGAAGGGGATATATCCAGGGAATCATAGATCCCAGACTGGTTTGGATTGGAAGGAACCTTAAAGCCCATCTCGTTCCACCCCTTGCCATGGGCAGGGACACCTTCCACCAGCCCAGGTTGCTCCAAGCCCCGTCCAACCTGGCCTTGGACACTCCTAGGCATGGGGCAGCCACAGTTTCTCTGGGCAACCTGGAGGTTAGGTACCCTAATTTCCTATTCCAATATTGTGGGGCTCACCTGGTTTATGATAATTGAGACTAAGCTGTGATTAAGTCTCCAGATGATGGAAACCATCGGAGAAGGTTAAATAGCAAAAACAATTTTAAGGAGATCACATTGTGAGACAGAGGTACATTCAAATACAGGCAAACAGGTCATATCCAGGAACTAGGAATGCAGATCATTCCCACAAAACAAGACTGTCCCAGCCAGCATAACAAATGATTAAGCAAAATAGGAATTGCCAAGTAAAACCAAAAGAATTTTCAGCCATTTCACTCGTAACCTCAGGACAATGAGGACAGCCTTCCTCTTTTAATCTTGACTCATGACTGTCCCAAGGAAGGCATGAATGGGATTGCAGAACAAGTCTATAAATTATTGGGAGACCTGGAAAACATGTTGGAGAGTTCTGATCTTAAAGGGCATCACTGATCAGAGCACACAGACACAGGAAGAGACAGAAACATCCCACAGACGATTCTCTCAATTCAAAGCACAAAACCCACCAGCTGGAAATTTGGTGGAGGAAAACAAGATAAGGAAAAATATGTATTGATGATGTAGAGACAAGAAAACCCTCTTCAGAGCAAGTCATGTTAAAGCTCAAAGCTGCGCTTTGTTTTCCACTGCTGGGCATCCACAACATGCTCTGGCACAACCTCAAGACTCAGGTTTGGCCAAAGCCACTCAGACTGAGCTGTCCAGGTCGTTTTAGAGAGGTGTCCATGCTGGAAAATAGTATTTACAGATATTCCCAGAAGGGTACAGGGTGTGAATCACAACGAGAATTTGGACATAAGCCCTGGGCTGGAATCTGCCTCGACAGCCAGTCCCCCACATGCAGATCAAAATAAGTTTAAGTTTCAGCCACTCTTTAAGGGGGGAAAAAAAATGCCAGAAAAGCAAAGAAGGACTTGTACATTCATCACATAAATGTGATGCTTCCCAGGCACTTTCTCTAAATCCAGGGTGACAGATCAGGGAAACCCATCACAGTCATGGGGGTTCAGCCTTTGAGCTTGACATGTGCAACATCAATTTGTTAAACTACCAACTCCAGCGTGAAGCTCGTGCACTTCCTCTGAAGTTTAAGACCAATCCCAGCAAGATAACACTGTGCCATGCTTAATAATCCCGGGGATCAGAAATCCTTTGATGCTTATGTTTGAGTAGGAGTATTTTTAGAAAAATGCTGGCTTTAGCTAAAAAAAGAGCCCACTCCACATACTATCAGTCAACTGATCACAGATCAGTCTCTAGACTTATCTCTAAATAATGCTGATCTGGAGAGAGGCTCCAGCTTGATAAAAAGGCACTTGCCAGCTGGTTTAAAGATGCAGAAGTGAACATAAGTAGCACCAGCTGCAGGAAAGATCAGCTCAAAAAAATCAACATTTTAAAAAGAAAGCAAAAGCTCTGGATGGCAGAGAAAAAAATAAATTTAAAAGACATATTAAGCCTACTAAATGCACTAAGTTCATATACCACAGCAGGGAAGGTGAAGATTTTAGAATGGTGTCTGGGTCTGGCTCTACCAAGCTCCAATCCCTGTGTTACAGATGAGTTTTGAAGGCCAGGCAGCCACAGGTTCCCAAAAGAAGCCACCGTGAAAGAGCATTCCCAAGAAAACTGAGCCCAGGTGGTGGCAGCTGGGCCACGAGGGTCCCACAGCTGGAAAGGAGTAATTGAATCCCAGAATATTTTGGGCTGGAAGAGACCTTTAAAGGTCACCTTGTCCAACACTCCTCCAATGAGCAGGGACACCAACAACAGGCTCCGGAGAAGCACCAGGAATGAAGTGTCCAACTCATAATCAGGATAACATCCTGATTTTCACAGGTAATCTGGGTGTATCTCTGGAAGACACTGGTTTCCAAAGCTTGTCTATGTTCTTGAGAATTATACAGCAGATCCACGGAGACCATTCCTAAAAGATCTCTTTTGTTTTGGAAAAGCACAGGAATCCTGTCCAGGCACTGATTTGCAGCAAAAAAAAATGAACTCAAAGCCTTTCTCATACGAGAAGTGACATGAAACATCATTCACCCCCAAACATCCTGTCTCCCATTAAGCACTTCCAGCAGGCATAACCATTTGTCCACAGCACCCTAGGACAGGGTTTAGCACAAGCTTAACTTATTCAGCATCTCCCAAGAGCAGCAGATGTTGGAGTCTACTGTAAGTCTCTCTCAGCCTCAAAACTCATGAACATCTCTCGCTGCCATCACATCCCAACTTTTTGGTGGTGACAGGAGCTCTGCACTTCCTGTTGTCCAGGGGATCACACTGGATAACTTCCCATCTTCAGAACTGCAACTTAAACATCCTCCTGACCTGAAAAATCACTTCAGAATCAAGAAAAAGAGGGAATACAATAAAGTCTCTTTTTTAAATTCGTTTCTCCCTCATGATTCTGTTAATGCAGCTTCGTTGTTCATCTCCACAAAGTCTACCTGCTGTCTCTTCACATAAAGAGCTGATGACAGGAGGAGCTTTATTTCTCTAATGATTTGCAGAAAAAAGTTCCTGCACATGCACTTGACTTCTCAATTTGCTTTATGCAAGTTGTTCGCGAACATGATCATTTCTTTCATCTATAAGATTGTTTAAAGAGCTCTTATCTCTTCCATTCCAATTTTTATTAAATTCTATTTCAGTAACATTGTGAAAGAGCCCAGAGAAGCTGTGGCTGCCCCTGGATCCCTGGAAGTGTCCAAGGCCAGGCTGGACAGGGCTTGGAGCAACCTGGGACAGTGGAAGGTGTCCCTGCCCATGGCAGGGGGTGGCACTGGGTGAGCTTTAAGGTCCCTTCCAACCCAGACCCCGTTGTGATTTATGATCACCCCTAGCAAAGGCTGGAGAGCAGCAAGATGATGGCATTTCAAGTGGAAACACAGTCACTGGGAGCTGACTTGTGGCACAGAAACCCCCAAAGCTTGAGGCACTGGTGGAGTGCATAGAGCTTTTCAAGTGTGTAATAGCTCTGATTAAAGACGTCAGCGCTGCCACATCAGGAGCACCGAGAGCAGGGCAGCCAAGAGACAGCCATAAATATGCCCTGGGCACGATCTGTCATTCACACTGTCCACTCGCTAACAAAATGTGCAGAAAGAAAACAACCCAAAACACCCAACTAATCAAACAAAAGCAAAAAAAAAGCAGATCAGGGCAGGGAGGGGGTGAGAGGGAAGAGAGAAACAAAAATACTCAAGAGGAAGGATGGCTTTCAGGGGAAGACACAGAACTATATCTGGGTGCTGCTCTGCCAGACCGGCTGTTAAAGAAAATTTTAGAGTATTTTCTCATGCCAGTCTGCCAAAAAATAAAGTTACAGCCATGGAGCTGTACAGATGTATCCACTCACAATCTTCCCAGGAAAGGGCCTGATCCATTCATAGTGGGTTTAAGCTGAGGGAGGGCAGATTTAAACTGGATATTAGGGACAAATTCTTCCCCATGAGGATGGGGAGGCCCTGGCACAGGTCACCCAGAGAAGCTGCGGCTGCCCCATCCCTGGAAGTGTCCAAGGCCAGGTTGGAGCAATCTGGGCTAGTGGAAGGTGTCCCTGCCAGTGGCAAGGGGTGGGATGAGATGGGCTTTAAGGTCCCTTCCAGCCCAAAACATTGTAGGATTCAATGATTCCCTAAAAAAATTGTTTTCAATAGACCTTTACAAAGAGAAAGGTCAAGGAAGGAGCAAGCACCTCTAGCTCTTTGCAAAGCACCATTGAAAACAATTTTTTAGGAAATCATCAAGTCCTAGAACGGTTTGGGTTGGAAGGGACCTTAAAGGTCATGCAGTCCTACCCACCTCTCACTAACCCAGGTTGCTCCAACTCCATCCTTGGTGAGGGCAGTTTCCCCAAGACAACAAAGAGCAGCAATTCAGAGACAGCAGCAGCTCTTTGTGGAGTTCTTACTGAAAAAGATAACAAAGAGAATGAAACCTGAATTACTGCCTATTGCTCTGATTGTCCCGGGAATACTTTACAATCCCTACAGACAGATCTGTAAGTGTTGCAGTTTCTCATCAGCATCACGGCTGGAAATGGTGTAAATACACAGTAACTTTTGCCAGAATGCAGAAAGAGCACAAGGACGAGGCAAGTTTTCATTACAGTCAAATTCATCCGTGCCTCAGCAGATGAGAATTCTGTGCCTTTCCACCTCCCAAGACGTATATTCATGTCTCCACCAAGGCATCTTTAAACATCACTGTTCCATATTTTATGGAAGGCACGTTAAAGCTCCCCACTGAAGTTTGCTGCTCTCCATCCCCACTGTTGGGGTGGTTTATGGGGCAGCTGCTTTGAGATGCAGCAGCATAGAACAACCACAATTTAGCAAGCACAGCAGGACGCCAAGGTTTAGAAAGAATCAAAAAATAAAGTCTCAACAAGAAAGCTCCCTAGAGGAATGCAATTGATTTTCCAAGTCTTTCAGACCGCATATTTTAATTAATATTTATCCTACCTACTTAAATGCCATAATCTGTGCTGTGTTAAAACTGCAGTATTCAACAACTGAGGCTGTTAATTCTGCCCACCATGGCATCTCCCTGTTCCAGATGCAAAGGGAGGCACACAGCAGAGAACAGAGAGATTCTTGCAGCCTTCCACGAGTACTGGAAAAACAACAGCTGCAATAATGTGCTCAAGGAGATAAACATTCCAACACAGGAAAGCTTCCCACGTACAGCAGCGCTTCTTAAAGCATCAATTTTGTCTTCCCTCCATTTGCAAGAAGTGCCTGTTGTCAGCTCAACTCAACAGCTATTTCAAAAGTAGCAAACAGCTAATGGGCCACTGAAAAAAAAAAGCTCTTAAATTCAGCTTGTGCTGCTCCAGAGCTGAGCTGAAGCTGCAGAAGTCCTGGCAATCAGGGCCTGGCAGGAATGGGTCACACCAGGTGTCAGAGCCACGGTGTGCTGACCACAAAAGAAGTTACATTGCCACAGGAGAAGCTTCAGTGGAGAAACAGCTCATTTGGGAGCTGTTAAGAACCAGAAAGACTGACTCTGCTTTTGAGTAGGGAGGCAGCTTTCCACAGAGACAGGCAGAGATGTGGGAGGCAGGGGAGTGTCTGCACACTTAGTGCATCCAGGGAGACCACTGAGAGCTGACAGAAAACATCAGAACAGCCATTTGTGGCAGAAATCCTCATCCCTGGACTTAAGGCACCAGGAGTCAACTCTTTAATCGGACATGAAGCAGGAACCAGCCAGAAGTGGCCCTTTGGCTGCTCCTTCGACTTCCTTGGGGAAGGCAGGGAGAAATTACAGAAGAGCCCTTTGGAGCAGATTCCCAGGCACAGGACCACTGCCCTGGGCCATGAGCTCCCACCTCCTCACGTACAACAAGCTCCAAGGACACAGCTCTGGGATGCAGCACCCTGAAGGCTACTGGTTAAGGAGAGGAGTTACATCCCATGGGGAGGAAATTTGCTCCTCCATAACATTTCCATCCCAGCCAGGTCAGCAAACCAAGCAGTGCTTGATCCTCGTGGCAGAGAGCCGCCTCCGCCACCGTTTTCTGCCTGGCACAGACTGGGGGAGAAGGAAGGGTTAAACTCCCCCATCACTGCATGACTTTCAATATTGCCTCTATTTTTACAGCAAACTCGTCTTCAGGAAGGCCCAGTCTGACTCAAATTCAATTACCAAGAGGTGGTCAGCACCTGGGGGGAAGAAAAAAAATACATCCCCAACACCTTCAAGCTTCAAACTATGGAGCATTAGAAGTAGAAGATTCCTGATATGTATCAGGGGGCCCTATTAAGATCATTATTTGCTGTCAGAAAGTCTTCAGGCAGCATGCAGCCTGTTCTAAATATAGACCCATTTAAAGTTTTTCTAGGGAAAAAAAAAAGTTAAAATAGCACCAAAGTAACTTAGAATGAAGAGTAACATGAAGACAGAGCCACAGGGGCACAGGTAGACCCCAGCAAGGTGATTTTTAAAGGCAAACCTCTTCACCTGCACACACACACTCCCTGCAGAGATTCTCAGTATCTCCACTGCATCTCCAACGCTTTGCTGCAACACCATCAGCAATTCCTCCTCCCTGTGCTGGGAGTTACCTGTCAAATCCCTCCCCAGGAGGGAACCTGCCTGTGTTAGGGGTTTTACAGGTTCTTACACCTTGGCCAAAGCCAGTTTTCCCTCCCAAGATCTCTGCACCACAGCAGCCCGCGAGGGCTGGGTGCTTTCCTGTTGCAACTGAAGTCAGCAGGAGCATAAATCTTATGGACTGCCCTTGTAAGCAGCTGTTATGGGGAAAGGACAGCAGAATGCTGGCAGGGAAATTGAGAAAGATATCAGCAAACTCTGCCTGAAAGCCTTTGGCCCTGCTCTGGGGTTTTTCAGAGCATAACCAAGGGCACCGCTGCACATGCAGATGCACAACACAGAACCCTTTCCACCCACAATAAACACCTTTCAGTCCTTTGGAGAGGCAAGAGCCACAAGTTTGGTTCTCCAGGGCCTTGCCCTGTGTTTTTGGGATGGATCCAGCCTGGCCATCCAGCCTCAGAGTACCAAAATTCAGTTTGCTCACACTGCTGGAAAGCAGAGTCAGCTCTGACGTGCTGGTGCTGCAGGACCAGTCTCACATTTCAGACACAGGGGGCAGAATACCCCGTGCCTGGTGTGCTGCAAATCAGAGACACCCCTGATTTCCTTCTGACCTACAGGATCCCCATCCCTTCCGGCTGGAAGTGACTGTTCAGGATGAGATCCAGCCCCTTCTGGGTGTGGGGAAGCAGCTCATGTGGTCCCCAGCCCTTCTTGTTTGAAGGGGCTGCTGCCCGTGGGTGGAGAACCCCCACAGGTCTACCCAAGCACCAGCAGTCAGAGGTGGCAGAGCCCCAGACAAGAAGGCTTAAATCCTTTTCATAACTCCATTTCACTTTTATATTCACTCCAGGGAATATTGTCATTTGTGCACATAATCCCCTTGGGAATCCTGGAGCCTTGGCTCATCCATAAATCCTGGGGGCTGGTTATAAAACACAGAAATGCTTTTGATCCCAGGACCAACGCCAGTGTGCAGTGGTGTTTGTTCCCTCTTTGTTCTCCTGGCAGAAGGGAATACAAGCATGGAATTCTCTTTCCCTTCTCTCCATGCCCTTGATGGTGTCATAGCCTTTCTCCTCAGTTCTTGTACCTCTGCACTGGGGTGCTGAGAACTACTGCACTCCCAGTCCCTGCTGAGAGGAAGGTGTCACCTGCACCATTCACCTCTCGGAGCATCCCAGGTGAAAGCAAGCCTGGCGGGCATCTCTCTTTGCTTACGTGGAATAATATTGCAAATGTTCTGTTCCCAGGCAATCCCAAAGGACAGAGAGGAGGGTTTGCTCAGAGTACACACTCCCATAGACAGCGTGGGTATGAACACCCTTTAGAGAACCTTTGTAAGCCAATTATGCCAAATCAAACACAAAGCTCCTCTAATTCCAAAAGAGTGACTCTAATCATGTTTAGTTTCTTAAATTAATCCAGATTAATTTCTACTGCATACATAAGATACAGTATTCCTACGTCACTATATGGACCCGGCGAGTATAAAGATCTTAATTTCCATATCGTTCTTTTCCTGCATCCACATCAGAGTTTAAGCCTTTCCTGGCTCTTGGGAACTTGCAGACAGGCTGGAAGGTGACTCCAAGCCTTTCCATGCCAAACACCCACCCCATTTAGCAGCAGGAGAGACGTGCAGCAGGATTAGCGATGCTCTGTAGGGACGCGGGATAAAAAAAAATCATCTCCTGATTGTTCAGAGAGAAACAAACAACTTTAACTTGGAAGCTGCTTTTTAATACAGTTGGTTTTTTCTCCTCCTGCTTTTTAGAAGCCTGTTTGGAGCACAAATGGGAGCTTTGAAGCAGCATTGAATCTTAATCGGCCTCGCACGTGTGCAGGCAGCTGTTCCCTGCCAGACTAGAGCAGCTTTGGGGAGCTGCTCAGAAACGAGCACATGCTCTTTTTTACAAAAGATAGCTGGAGCAGCCTTAAATGCCTCTCTCTTTGTATTTGAAACAACTGACTGCAAAGTCAGTCAAAGAACATCCCCTCCATTGCAATCAATCTCCCTAAAAGGGAATAAAGCCACTGGAAAAAAGGACAAGCACCGAGCCACTGGCAGAGAAAACCCAGGTGGCAGAGACAAAAGCAAAGTATTACAAAAGCTCAGTCTTGTTCTCTCCCTCCAGGAGAGTCATAACAACTGGATACCTTTACTAGGGAAGTATTTCAGACATGTCCTGTACCCAAATCCAAGGAGCAGCATGTCCCAGGTGAGGGTCAGTGCAAAGGGAACATGTAGGTAGCAGAGCTCCTGATCAGGGTCTGCCAGCAGCAGCAGAGGAGAGATGGAGCAAAGCTCCCAGGAGAGTAATCAAAACTTCCAAGCAGATGATGAAACCTATTTCCTCTTAACAAGCTGCTCCATTCCCAGGAGCTGTCACACTTTCCCTTGCATTAGCTGCACTAACTAAAAATCAGCTCCCAGAGGGAACTGAGGTCTTTCCAGAGTATAGGCACAGCAGAGGAACTTGGACAGGTCACCACACCTGCAAGGATCATCCCCCCTCCATCCCACTCTGTGCAAGCTCAGCCTTCACCTTCCTGCTCTCAGAATCCCAGAATGGTTTGGGTTGGAAGGGATCTTAAAGCTCATCCAGTCCCACCCCCTGCCATGGGCAGGGACACCTTCCACTAGCCCAGGTTGCTCCAAGCCCCGTCCAACCTGGCCTTGGGCACTTCCAGGGATGGGGCAGCCACAGCTTCTCTGGGCAACCTGTGCCAGGGCCTCCCCACCCTCCCAGAGAAGGATTTTCTCAATATCCCATCTATCCCTGCCCTCTGGCAGTGGGAAGCCATTCCCCCTTGTCCAAAGTCCCTCTCCAGCTCTCTTGGAGCTCCTTAAAGGGCTCTAAGGTGTCCCTGAAGTGTTCTCTTCTCCAGGTGAAGATCCCCAGCTCTCCCAGCCTGTCCTAGAACAACAACTTGTATCTCAGCTGTGACAGCAGAAATTCAGGGAGCAGTGACTGATTCCCAAAGGCTTTACTCTGCTCTGTAGCTCCCTCAGGGGGTCCATCTGTCCTCAGCGTGGCTGCAGAGGCCATCAGTTGCTCAGGACATAAGCCATCTCATAGGAAGGACTTGGGGATCCCAAGTTTTTCCCAGAGGCGCTCAGTTTGCTTTCCAGAGCAGAACCAGCTCTTGAGGACACACAAAGCAGTTTAAGGGGCATCTTGGTTTCAAGGAAAATGCTCCCTAACCGGTCAGACTGAGATAAAAGATCAGGTAATCCAAGAAATCATTCTCTTCATGCTGAACACAAGTGTCAAAGGTTTGAGATGCTCAAGTTCAAAACCCCCTGCAAGTTGTCTGTGACTGGAGTGTAAATGATACTAAGCCTGATTTCTGAGCCAAATCCCAGAGCTGGTGCTGATGACATTCCATCCATCCATAGAAGCAGAACCTAATACCACATTTTAACACTCCCTCCCAAAAACATGAGAGGAATTGAGTATTTTCTAATACTTGTACACAATAAAATTTATGAAACAGATAACAAAAGCCATCCATCTTCATTTATAAGTCATGGCTTTTGCCTTTGTTAAATTTAATTGCTTCCCCTGTGGCTTCAAATCAAGGGCAGATTCTATTAAAAGTAATTACTTTGCCGTGCAGCTGCCGTAGCAAAGTTGCTTGATAAAGGTTAATCTGCTGAGTGATGGCAGCTCCTAAATGAGGGTGATGATTTTCATTAATAACTTCACAGGGAAGATGATGCTGGAATTTACATGTGCACTGACACGATAACCACAGCGGCAGCTCCGGAGGGTCCTGTGTCCCCAAGGCGTCACCCAGGAACCAGGACACACGAGACCACGGAGTCTTGCTGCAGATGCCAAGCTGAGGACAGCATGGACCAGGCACTGGTGGCTTGCTCCATGTGTTATCCACATGGTTTCCACTCAGGGATGTGCAGATTGGTCTATGGGCTGCTCCATCCCTGGCCAAGGGCCAGGTTGAGCAGGGCTTGGAGCAACCTGGGATAGTGGGAGGTGTCCCTGCCCATGGCAGGGGGTGGGATGAGGGATTGGTCTTTAAGGTCCCTTCCAAGCCAAACTGATCTGTGATTCCATGTGATTCCTGGCCTCTGGGCCAGTGTGGAAGCACCATCTCCCACGTATGTTCACTTCAAGGCATTTGCTATTTTGGGTTCTTTTTTTTTTTAAAAAAAAGGAATAAGACACATTCCAGCTGAAAGGAAAGCAGGGGCAGGAAGCTCCTAATAATCATCAGATGAAGTGGGACAAAATTCAGGAGAAAGGCTTCAAATTTCAATTTTCTTCCTTTTCTTCCTCCCACTTCATCTCTTCTCCCAGCAGAGCAGCAGCCCAGGAACACAGCCCATCCCGATGCTGCAGCACTCTGGGCAGAAGGCCACTTGTCACACAAAGAGTGGGAAAAAGGCTAGAAGATTTAAAAAAAAAAAAAATAAAATCCACTTTTCCTCCCTCCTAATGCCAATTTTCAGTCCACTAGGGGTTTTTACTTCTCTTACTCACAACCCACATGTTCAGTTATGCAGCAACAGCACTGCCATTCACTCCAGCTGGACACAAGAATCGTAGAGGGTCCTTTCCAACTCAGGATAATTCTATGATTCTATGAATTCTGTGTTTTTAGGCACCAGCATTCAATCCAGGACATGGCAGTCCAGTGCCTACCCTGGCACATTTACAATAAATCAAATATCTTCATAGTTTTAACCATCAGAACCTGGTTTTATAAGCAAGCTGTAGACATTTCCTAGAAAGCCAGACTAGCTCTTTTCAACCACAGAGAAGTTTTACACCATAAATCACAAAAATCAGGAGTGTGAGCAAAAAAAGGTTAAGAATCAGAAGCTTAACACCAGCTATTTTTAACTTAATACTGAGAGTAACACCCTGCAAGCAACTCACACACATGCTCTATGAATAGAGTAAAAATACAGCCTTCTGCACATGCCTGCCTCGCCACGAAGGAAGCTGCCATCTGCATGTTGAAAGGATTATTTTCCACGTGGGAGGCCAGAGAAAGGGAAAAAAATAAAAAATCCCAGAAACCTGCTAGGAAATGCAGTCGAAAGGGCAGGTTATCTCCTGTTTCAGCAAGCAGAGGTGGTCCATATGGAACAGCTCTGGCAGAGGGAATTGCTGGCTTTCCAGCCTTATAGCAGTAACTGCCCTTCAGGGAATTCATTAGGGAATTAGGCACCTGCAGGGCGAGGGTTGGGGCTGCAGAGACTGAAAGTTCTGGCTGCAACCCCTTCATTCCACACCAAGGGGCGACTGCTGGATCCCCAGCTGCTCCAGTATGAACACAAAACTATCTTCCTGCAAGCTGAAAACACCTTTGCACCTCTCTTTCAACCCAAAGTGCCCAGTTTTCACCCCATTAACCATAACTAGGTAAAGTTTTCACTCCCACAATCCGGCTCAGGTAGTTCCCAGATGGGACATCCAAGCTCCAGTTTCTCCCATTAAGGAATGACCACCAAGAGCACCTCAATTCCAGGCCCAGTTCCTCCAGCTTGACAAAGCTCCTCCAGAGCAGCTGCTTCCTTGCCTGCTGCTCATCCCACACCTCCGAAGTCACATTCTCACCTTGGACTCTGTGAAGCCACTCGTGCCCATCACTGTCTCCTTAAGCCTTGGTTTCCCTGCAGAAGCAAAGCTCAGCCTCATGTTGTGTCCGTGACAAGGGATGACCCAGGATTTGTACCCCGGTGGTTTCAATTGCCCCTCCAGAGCACTGAAAACCTCCTCTGATCAGATGCAAACAGCACCTATCTATAAACCAAATTTTACTGGAAAGCCATGGGAGGCTCAAATATTCCTGAGACTAGAAAGAGAAAGGAGTTATTTATTCTTGCAGTTACACCGAGCGAGAGCTGAAAAGGTGTTACATTGCTGCCGGCTTAGCTACACATTCAAAAATAAATGTGTTTTCTTGGTGGTGGTGAGAGTGCAAATCTCCAGGGAAAGCAAAATCAGAATGGAAAGCTAGCAAGAGGGAAAGATATTTATTCAGACTACGGCTGTCAGAAGGGTCTGTTCCGATTAAAGGCTGTGCTATTGTCCACAGGCCACCCAGGAGAGGTGAGTAGCCTTACCTGTAATAAGCAGGAAAAGCACAGGTCTCCTCACCCTGAGGAAGCCAGGCTGGGACAGAGCCCTTTTGGCACATAAGGGATGCCCAGGGATGAGCCTCCAGCACCACTCCTGTGCCTCAGCAAGGCAGAGCAGCCAAGTGCAAGGGCTGTGTCAGGCTCTGACGAGCAGTTTGCTTGTAGTGACATGAGGGAACAAGCAGCAATTGCACCAGAGTCCTCTTGGGTTTAATCAAGCCTTCAGTAGATAAATGGAACAGTCACTACCATCCTGCCCCAGAGCCTCTGCTCTCACACTGCTGCTCCAGAGGAGATGACTGATCCCTCAGGGACACTAGGAGGATGTTGGGAGCAGGAAAGGATCAGGTCTGGAGGCACTGGTCAGCAACTGAGCAAACCCTGGTGTGGAGATCAAGGCAAATGCAAGGCAGAATAGTCAAGGTGGACTTTAGGCTGGGTCAAACTGTGATCCTTAAAAGAGCAGAGTGATATTTTAAGCCAATGTTTTAATGTGACCAGTGACCCTGACTCTGGAGCCAGGCTGGGAGAGCTGGGGGGGTTCAGCTGGAGAAGAGAAGGCTCCAGAGAGACCTGAAAGCCCCTTCCAGGGCCTAAAGGGGCTCCAGGAGAGCTGGAGAGGGACTGGGGACAAGGGATGGAGAGACAGGAGAAGGGGGAATGGCTTCCCAGTGCCAGAGGGCAGGGTTAGATGGGATATTGGGAAGGAATTCTTGGCTGTGAGGGTGGGGAGGCCCTGGCACGGGTTGCCCAGAGAAGCTGTGGCTGCCTCATCCCTGGAAGTGACCAAGGCCAGGTTAGACAGGGCTTGGAGCAACCTGGGCTAGTGGAAGGTGTCCCTGCCCATGGCAGGGGGGTGGCACTGGATGAGCTTTAAGGTCTCTTCCATCCCAAACCATTCTGTGCTTGTGTGAGCCAGAATAGCTTTGGAAATCCAATGCCTGCTCTGAGCTGGTGCCAGCTCAGCTGTACAGCTCCGAGGGTGCTTCACTGCATGGGACAGAAATGTGAGATGCAGCACCAGGCTTTATATGTGGTTCAGGAAAAAAAGCCTGCCATGACCATGCCTAGGAGAGCAATTTTGGGGTAGCAATGTGTAAATTGCAATGTAAGTCACACGGGGAGTGCTGCCAAAAACAAGGCACCCTGGTTTTCTTCTCACAGTAACAAAGGTACCAAAGAGCTGCTGTGTGTTGGCTCTTGACCCAGTCTCAGGGTCCAGGAGTTCACCCAGACTCATCCCAGACACCATTCACCAGGAAAATGCCTTAAAATATTCAATTGATATTGATATGCAATTGATATTGATATGCAATTGATATGCTCTCAAAATTCCAGCTCTCTTCACCTCTAGAACAGGAACTATTCCTAGTGCCTCAAACTTGAGGAGATGTTACATTTTCAAAGGAATCTGACGTTAAGAGCTTTAACACAAAAGGAGAAAATAGGAGCTGAATGTTTTGATTCTTATTTTTATGGCCACTTTAAAGCTCTTTGAAGGGCTATTAGTGAAGAGCAAAGGCAGGTACAGGAGTGGAAGAGGGTTTCTTTGCTACCATTTACTATGTCCCACTATGTAGCTCATCCCACTGTTCCTTAGAGCAGGCAGGCACCTGCTGTGCCTGCATTATAGTTGGGAATGGGAAGGCAAGGACTACCAGACGTTGCCATCAATCCCCCCAAAAAATTGGAAGTCTTCCTACACAACATTCATAGAACCACAGAATGGTTGGGGTTGGAAGGGACCTTAAAACTCATCTCATTCCACCCCCTGCCATGGGCGGGGACACCTTCCACTAGCCCAGGTTGCTCAAGGCCTGTCCAACCTGGCCTTGAGCTCATATTCCTGAAGAGGACGAGGCTGGACCTCACCAAGGACGGGTCAACACAAGATGATGCTTTAGTAGTGTCTATCACACAAACCCCCAAACCAAAACCACACTTCAGACCTTCAGCTAAAGTGAGAATATGAGACACCACAGAGCTCCCTCTTCATCCTTCTCTGTATAAGAATAAGAGCACGTCCAACTTCACAATCACCTGCAGAGTGGGATGCTCGTGCACAGGAAGCCAAGATTCAGAGCTAACTCAAAAGCAGAACCTCTAATTCATCACAGTTTTAATTGGTTTCAGCCCCAAAAGAAATACTTGAGTAGACATGAACTGAACGTGGCAGCCACACAGGGATGGCAAAGAGGCACACAGTGATTCTAGGGAGAGATCTTTAAACCAGCACACTAAGCCTTGGACACTCAAATTGGTTTCTGTGCAGAAGCAGTAATGAAATTTTATGGCTCCTTCAGAGCCACGACAGGACTGGTTGAATTTGAGCAATTTTCTTTGAAAAACATGCATAAGAAACTCCCTTTTTCCCTCCCTCCCTCTGTTTAAAAGGAAAAAGCTTTCTACTTTAAAAATGAGGCAGGAAGGAAAAGTTAAAGAGAAATTGGAAAAAAACAAGCAAATAAACAACCCCCCCAAAAAAAAACCAAAAAACCCCCACAAAAACCCCCCACAAAACAAAACAGAAACCCCCTTTTTTTTTCTTTTTTAAAAATCAAAGGGATTTTACCTCCCTTGATGCACCAGAAGGTAAAGATAATCATGAAAAAGCTGAATGAAGCAAAAGTTTTGTGGAGGTTCACATGTGGATTTGACCTAGATACAGGGAACATTCTTGTGATTAATTTGTAGGTTATAATTTTATACTACAGTGCTCCAACTCCAGCCCTAAAACAAATTGGACAGAGTGTCTTATTACTCCCTCATATCCCTTGATAGATCACTAAATATCTGCATATTTTAATTATTTGAAGCAGAGCACGAGTCATTATTTCCCCTTTGAATTCTGTTACCAAGCTGGATTTGCTTTCATGCCCTGCAAACTGCATTAGACCAGAAAGGGACTGGGATACTACAGGAATATTAAACCCTTTGCCAACATCCCAAAATCTGGAGGAGGTACCAAGTGCTTATACCCACACTGCCCCCTCCACTCCACCTGCAAGGTTGGTCACCCTTTCCCTGTGATACCTCAGATGCCCCCAGGACCTCCCACCCACGAGAAGGGTCCCTGTCCGGGCCTGACCCCACCTCAGCTCGCTGTCAATGGAAGTTACAGCTTTTAAGTGACCACAGATGTCTTCAGGACATCAGCTGACATTTGAACCTGCCCAGGACACGTCCCAGCCCCTGAGTTTTGTGGCAGCCAGGCAGAACTGCACAACCAGCTTCCCTCATCCCCCAGGACCGACAGCAGGGCAGACATTTGCAGGAGATACAGTGGGGAAAAAAAGTGAAGTGGGTTTTATTAGAAAAAATTAAGCCTCCTCAGACATATATTAATCTCCTACAAGACACAGTCTCCAAGCTCCAAGAGCAGGGAAAACACTCAGGCCTACCCAATAGGTCCATGGGTTATACATTCTCACCACACTCACTCACACCATCTCACTCAATTAGATGAAAAATTATAAATTACAGCATCTCTGCCAAGGCAGAGCTAATCTAAGGCTGGTTTGAAGATTAAAACCCCTGCTCTGGCTTGGCCAGGTGTGAGCATTTAATCACACAGCAATTCTTAACCTACTTGAGCTGGCCACTGAGGTTGCCTTCATTTTCACCAATTACACTTCCACAGATCACTTTTTCTCAGCTCTAATTGTTTCATGAATATTCTCCTGGCTACCTGAGTAGCCAGAGCTAATTTATAATGTTCTGCAGGTTTCTGCAGGCAATGAATCCGTTGATGCCAGTCTGAACAATCCCAGAATGGTTTGGGTTGGAAGGGACCTTAAAGATCACCTCATTCCACACCCGTACACCTTCCACTAGACCAGCTTGCTCCATGCCCCACCAACAATGACAGAAACATAGATCCAGAAAGGTTTGGGTTGGAAGGGACTTCAAAGACTGTCTTTTTCCGACCCTCTCTTTCCCAGCCCAGTTTTCTTACGGCCATTTGTAGGGACACAGGAAGGTTGCTTTGAGGAGAAGGAGGCAACACAGCGTCATAACAGGCAAGGTCCTTCAATACCTGTGCAAATCTCTCTAAGGTGCTTTGCAGGACCTGCTGGTACTGCTTGAGGAAGCACAACCACCACATTCAGTGACTTCTTCAACTGTTGGCACTGATAAAACAAGTCAGGATTTATTGCTACCACTTTCTGAAGCTTGTCAGTTCTGTATCGTGGCCCAGTTATTTTGTCAGCCTCAAACAGGAGAAATCCCTGAGCAAGAAGAACCACAGAAAGCCCTCGAGGCCAGGGAAGATTTTGTCCTGCAGTTCTCAGCTTCAATTACCCCTGCAAGACACAGGAGGGCTGATGTTCTCCACTGCCAACTCCAGCACAGAAAGTGCCATTTCCTACTCTTTGCTGTCCCCTGCACTGCTTGGCTTTCCCCCTTTAGGTCAAGATCCTGGTGTTTCTGTGGGTATCCCCCCCAAGGCTCTTCAAAATTACTCTCCCCCTTGAATGCTGAAGATTTTTAAAATTTCTCTCCCCCTTTCCGTGGGGAGCTCAAAAGCCTTTCTAATCCTCCAAACCCATCACTTGCACTGTCACCTGGCCAAGGGGTGTCTCCAGACAAGCCACAGAAAAGTTCTTTTGATGTTTCCTCCGGGAGAGAGGAAAACAGTGAGATGGAGACAAGGATATCAAAAACAGCTCGTAGAGGCATCTCCATCCAATTCATGCTTTCAGTATTCACCCTACACAAATCCATCCTGTCCCACAGGCAGCATTTTACATAGAATAAAGTTTTTCTTCTTGCTACTTTATTCCCAGAAGGCCAAAATCAACGCATCCTTGCAAACAGACTGGGACAGGTACTAAACAGCTGAAGAATGTACTTTCCCCCCTAGGCTACATATGTCTAAGTGACATTTGATTCCACTTAAAGGCAGATTCATTTATATTTGGAAAAGCAAGCGTGGAATGTGAGCTTATTTTGAACAGAATCAGCATCGTGGTAGCCAAAGCTCATTAATTATGAATTTTATCAACTGTTCACTGAAATTCGTTCTGCCAACACAGGGTAATTGCCTGAAAAAGCAATGCTTTCCAATGGAAAAACATCCCACTACAAAATAACCCACATCCTTCCTTTTCCAGGAGATACCCCCCATTCCAGAACAATTACAATGCCGGGAGAATATCCTTGAGGTCCTTCAAGCAACTTATCAGAGTATTCACTGCAACGAGAAGCACTGAAGGACATCATCTGGTGAAAGGTGTGTGGAGCACTGGAATGAGCTCTCCTGGTTGCACAGATATGCTGCCGGCACGCAACACAGCCCCACCAAGAAGTTTGTCACTGAACCTTCCCAAATTTTAAGCAGGAGGAATATCTTCTGCTGTTCAGATGGACTTTGGCACGAGGACTGTAAGCGGCACCACCCCACACCCTGGGCTACAGACAGTGAGTGAGTCCCCACTCAAAAACAGAATTCCACTCACTCCCAAGACTCCCATTATGTGCTGAACAACATCCTCTGACAGCTCTGCAGGGCACAGGCAGCATTTAACATCAGAATTATTTATAGGCACTGATTTTAATCAGCAAGCAAAGCCTCTCTGCCTAATTTCCCTTTACATGCACAGCACACACCCAGACCCACCTTGGAAGAGGGAGAGCAGAGGTTTGGCAGCCAGGGAGAGGCTCATCCTCTAAGAATTAATATGGGCTAACATATTAATAGAGATGCTAGATTCATTAATCTAGTCATCAAAAATCTATACAGAAAACAAATTTCATTCGGAGCCTGATATCAAGTAACACATTTTCAAAAACTGAAGCCCCCCCTGCACGGGCACACCTGCACCCTGGTATCCATCACACAGCACTAAGGGATCAATAAATGATTTGTCTGGATTTGCTGGAGTGGTCTTCAGGGTTCCTTCCAACCCAAACCATTCTGGGATTTTGTGTTTTTATGTAGTCAAAGAGCAGTTGTTGGGCTAAATCTCACTCCTTCCATCTCACAAGGAATAAAGGGTATTAAGTGTTAACCCATCACGTGCTAGTGAATTAAAACGAACCTGGGGAACAGAGATGTGGGAATTCTGTAGGAGTTGGCTCAGATCTTGATAGTCCACTCAGGGTGTGAGCAGTGGGGAAGCTCTGAGTGAAGCGAGAGCAACACCCAGAGGAGGCAACTGCAGTGCTGACCTTCACAGTCACAATTCCCTCAGCAGAGCCACTGAAAATACACCCTGAGATTGGATTTGTCCCTTTTGTCACCCCGAGGAAGGCATTAATTCAGCTGATTATTAGAGAGGCCTCAGCCAGGTATGGTAATGACCCCGTAAAGAGCTGCTGTTAATCAGCTGTCAGGGAACAATGGGATTTCTAGGATCGTTTCCAGCTGCAAAGCTGTTGGAGGATATTCTCCTCCATGATCTGCATTACATTTCCTCCTAATCAAGTTCCCAGTGATGTTTTGATTGGGATGGAAGGAGTATTACTCTAGCTGAGAGAGATCTCTCTCTCTTGTTAACTCCTTCAGATAAAAGCCATTTAAATGGCAGGAGATTCCAGCCACAAGCTGGGGGAAAGATTCCTGCCCCAGCATGGGGAGAAGTGCAGTGGGGAATCAAACCTCAGCAGCCACTTGAGTGTCACTACAGAACAAAACTATGGCAGTCCTTGCCTGGTGACATCACAGGCCACAAAATGTGCTAAAATGAGATAGATTCACAAAATACCACCAAGCTCCAGCTCCTTGAAGGAAGCGACTGCAGAACGGGCAGCCATCTGTGCTTGGTCCCAACACCCAGCCTGCCAGAGACTGGGATTAACACTGTCCAGACTGATCTTCTCCTGCCTGCTGTCAGCAGCACTGTCTGCTCCAGAGCCTGCCCATGGCACTAACAGATGTCCCGAGCAGCTCAAAGCTTGTGCAGAGCTCCGAGTTTGCATTTCAGTTCTTCTGGTGCAAGATCTGTCGCTGGAAGAAGTGGAAAAGAAGCAATTAAAAATAAAAATAGGGAAAAAAATAATAAATCCCCTTCCTAGTATTTCAGTAACTAAGCTGAAAATGCCCATTTGGCACCTTGTTGACACCGAAGGAAACCTCAGCGGAGGTACCAGGAGGTGGGAGGCAGCACAGAAACACAGGCAGGGCCAGAGCTGAGCTGTCAACTTGAAGCAAGAATCTAGTGCGTTGGACCCTCCCCCCCTGACAACTCCCAACTGCTATTTGGGAAGATTATAAAGGTTTTACCTCTTATTTTCGATCTAGGATGTCTTGCAGTTATTCCTATAAGGTGCCATACATCCCACTAGCATTGCTGTTAAAATACAAGCAAGATCCTGAAAAAGTCTCCCAGAATGTATTTTTCTAACTACAAAGCTTTCAAATAGTGCTTTTTGATTCATTGCCACAGCACTGTGTGTCTTGCCACAGCTTCAAGCCCAGCCAGGTTGGATGATTCAAGCTCACCTATCAAGCCAGAGATGGGCAGAATTAAAATTCAGCTCTGCTCACCACTTGCACTTTCCCAGTGAGGATTTCACAGCCCTCCAAATAAATAAATAACTAAAAAGGACAACAAAGGCAGAGGGGTGGGGGGGGGAAGAAGGGGGAATCCATCGTGGAACAGTTGAGTAGGAAATGAATAGTCCAGAAATACAGCAACAGCTTATGCATATTTGAAATACCCAATAGCTACAGGGTGTAAACTGTGTGAAGAGGTCTGAGAAAGGCCCTCAGGGAGCAATCTCAGTTGTGGTAGCTCAGAGAAACAATCATTGAAGCAGTGTGACAACAACCCTTCCCAGGAAAAGCCTCTCCAAAGCCACTGAGAGCTGTCAGCTTTGAAAGCAAGCAGCAGGAAAGCCAGGGGCAAGTTAGAGCTCATGGAAAAGCAGAGACTTCCTGCAAGTGCTGTGTTATTAGGCAAAATAATTGTCTTACAATGCAATGGTGGTTGTTGTTGCTAATTAATAAGTAATGTACTTAATAGAAAGGTCTAATTTGAGCGGCGAGTCAGAGCATTAAACAAGGACTTGGCAAGTGGAAAAGCACCTACATGTGTTTCCAGGTACACAGGTGGGTGGTCAGATTGGTCTCATCCCAGGCAAGTCATGGAATCATATCACAGAATCGTGGAATTGGTTTGGGCTGGAAGGGACCTTAAAGCCCATCCAGTCCCACCCCCTGCCATGGGTAGGGACACCTTCCCGTGCCCAGGTTGCTCCAAGCCCCGTCCAGCCTGGCCTTGAGGTCCTCAGGAGACAATATCATTTTGGTGCTAAATAATTTGAAAGAACACCAAGAGTGCCAGGGATGCTGCGTTTTGCTCCTTTCTTTGTGATGTCTCTCAGAAAGCTGCTACAAAACCGCGTCAAAGGTGATTTCAAGATTCCTCTCAGGCTGCTTGGCATTTGGGTCCTGCAGAACCAAGTTGCCACAATAGCTGATGCAAAGAAAGCTTTCAAAATCCTTGTCCAAGGGCATTTTATCACCTTGGCTGGGAAGTGATAGGCAGCAAAACTGACTCTGATTTTGGAACTACCAGTCAAGTTTGGGGTGTAAAATCTTAGGGTAGCTTTTTTTCCCCTTTTTTTGGTGACTTACTGGAAAACCAGCATGGGTCACATAACCCAAAATAGAGAGTTTACACATGACACAAACTGGTTTACTTTCAAAAAGCTGAAGTGAAATTGGGACTGGAAGTGCAACAGGATATTTGACAGTCTCTCCTCAGTAGCATTCCCAGATAAGAGTAATGACAGGTACTACAGCTTATTAGAGCCTGGCTTAACTCATTCTCCAGGAATGTCAGCAAAGGATGGTGCTGGGTTTGCCCATGGGAATTAACAGCAGCATTCCCTGCCCATGGCAGGGTGTTGGAATGAGATGATCTTTAAGGTCCCTTCCAACCCAAACCAGTGTGTGATTTGATTTCTACCTCCACAACAGCACCACTGACTTGCATTCAGAAGCCATAATAGGATTTCTTGGTTTATATCAAGGTCGGACTCAACGATCTTGAAGGTGTTTTCCAACCTAAATTATTCTGTTATATGCAGGGAACCAAGTTTGATTTCACAGAAGTGAATTTTAACTGCTACATAACTGGGTGGTAAAAACACTTCTGGAAGCCCAGTTAATTAAAGGGTGAAATGGGAATTGCCAATGCAAGGTCATGCTCTGTGTGATCTCAACACTTCACAGGAGGACAGGGAGCCCTGGCTAGAGCTAGTTTCCACTACTTCCCATCTGGATGTGTGGAGGGACTGGTAGACGTAGATGCAAGTGATGTTTTGCCCCATTCTACAGCCACTTACATTGGCCTTGCCAGGATTTGACTGAAGGCAAACAGCAATGACTCAGATTTTGTGGCTTTGTCTGCTTTTTTTAAGGACACAACTGATTCATGCTACAAGATAAAAATTAGTCTTGGGGCAAGAACAACCCTGAAGGTTGCTGAAGACAGACAACCTGACTACTTGACAGCTCTAGTGGTGTTTTTGCATAGAGCCCAACTCTGTCCCAGCTCTTTATTGAAGTCACACCATTTACAGTTGGACTAGATGAATTCAAAGGTCTTTTCCAACCTGAATGACTCCATGGTTTACAGCAGCATCTACCATCCCCCCCAAAAAAAGTTTGACATACAAACACTACTTCAATGGCCTGGCAATCCTATGAAGAATTAACTACCACTGAAAACTTCTTGGGGCTGCAGTAGGTCAGCCCAAGACCATCCCTTGCTGCCCACATTTGGTGTGCAAAGCGATAGGAATAGGAAGAGCTGTTACTGTGTGGCTGGGGATCAGCAACTGCTGCTCACTGCCATCTGCCACTCTCCCCAAAAGATGACACTTTTCTAAACGTGGGGCTTCCAGAGCATCTCCAAAGCCACATCTCACACCCGTGTGTGGCCAAGGTCAGCTGCTCCCGCTGGAAGGGAGAGACCCCCTCCCCGGCATAGCCCAGCTCCTCCTGCAAGCACAGCAGAGCCTTTCTCATCTCATGTGTCACACAGGAACTAAATACTGGAAAATGTGGCTCCCAGCAGCACTGGTAGAAGATGCCAACGTTCACACTGTGACACTTACAGTCTGTCACTGACGGTTACAGAAGGATGAAGGGGCAGAGAAGTTCTTTTCCTCCACTTCAGAATCAAGCAATCAACAAAATTCCTGCTTCCTCGCAGAGAACGTTCAGCTTTTCACTCTGAGTGCAGAGGAAGTTAAAACACATTTCAGCTCATTTACTTCCCCAGTTTCTGAGCCATGGGGTGAATTTTAGTATCATTCTCAGGGTAAGGAAACAGGAACCCTTTCTGGCTGTGCAGAAGTGCCAGCACTGCAGCAGAGGTGATCCTGTTATGGAAGGGCAAGGGGAACAAATGGGAAAAGGCTGAGCCAAGGATGTGGACAGCCTTGGACTTCTGCTTTTCCACCCTGGCTTCGTATCAGGGTTGGGATCAAAGCTAATTTAAGCAGCCACCACCACTCCACCAGCCCTCCCTCTGCCTCTTCCACGCACAGGTCTCGCTCTCTAACGGGTTTCTTGTTCAACAAGCTGCTATTCCGTTCCGCTTGAATAATTTAAAATCAGGGAGAGCAAACAGCAGCAAACACTCACATGGAAGACAGGAGACACATTTCAGGCTTCTCTAAATCAGCAAAGGCTTTTGTGAGCATGCAAAAAGATTAGGGGGGGGAGATGTTAATGAAACTATCACCTCACTTCAACCTCCCTCTGCTCCCTGAGCTGCTCAGGATCCATGGCATTCTCACACACCACATTAATTCCAGCATCTCATTAGCTCACTCGTTTCCGCTTTTTAGTCGGATGCCAGCGATAGGGAATGTTCACATTTACATTTGGCATGACTAAAGGGTATGACTAAAGGGTATTCTTGGCTTGTTTTCATTCCCCACGTTCCCCCAGCTGCTGGTTTCACCTTCCCTTGTTTCGCTCTGCCCTCGCTCTCCGAACTCCAGGAGCCTCCAGGGGCACTGCCAACTCACAGCAGCTGTTACCATCCTCCTAACACATTAGCAGGGAGCATTTTCCTACAGAAATCCTAAGAAAACTCCTTCATCGCAGCTGGTACAAAGTGGAAGCGTCAATTTTCCACATGGCAAAGAAACATCTCTCCACTCACAACTCTAAGGGTGTCGAATCTGATACAGGTTCACTCAGATATTTTGAGGTTAAGATTCAACTAGAGGGCCTCCAAAAATAGAAGGACCAGTTTTAAAAGAGCTCTCAGAAAGATTTTACAAAGGTGGGAAAATTGTCAGAGAGCAAGGCTGCAAATGGGCTCTGTCGATGGTGTTTTCCTGCCTGGACACCTGCTGCTTCCTAGAAATAAGCCAGGAACTAGAAGAGTTTAAGGAATCTGCCTTACAAAAGAAAAGTACCTACATATTCACACTGACAGATAGAGTAAAAATGTTTATTGTGGGTTTTAGAACCACCTAGATGAGGCCTGATACATCACCAGCACGGTAAGAGATAATAGGGACAAGGGGAAACACAGCTTTACACACTTGTAAAGATCATGGCCAGGTAGTCAGGGGGTTGGGGAAGAAGTTCTCCTTCAAGATTTAGAAGCTGGCTTAAAAATGCCATTCCAGGACAGTCACAGGTGAGAAAATCTGTATAAACAGGAGCTCAACATCCATTTCACCATCTCAGAGCAGGCAGAAAGCATCTGGAGTGCCGTGAGACAGTGCCACTCCTGCATCAGCATTTGGAATTCAGGTTCTTTTGGAGCCCAGCTATGAAACCGTGGTTACTCTGCATAGTTACAAATCTCTTGGAAAAGGAACCTCAGCCAGTTCTCACTGGCATGGGCAAAAAAACTCCTTCCAAACAAAAAGCTGGGTTGACATCCAACGTATTGCAGGCTGGGTTCTTAAAACATATTCTCCTGAGAAAATGTGATGGCTCATAGGAGGAAACAAAACCAGGAGAAGGGTAGAAAGGTGGTTTACTCCAGAGATCCAGCTGAAGTACTGGCAGCTTCCAGGGATTTGGGGGTTTTGTTCAATGAGCCAGTCAGCTCAACTTGGTATGATGTGACATGGGGGCATTTAACAGAGATGATGAATTGGGCCCAGGTTTCTCTGTTCTGGAAGATCCCAGCTGCCTGGGCTGAAGAAGCAGCTGTTGCTGCTGGAGTAGCTGCCAGAGAAGAGGAGAAGTGGGAGGACCAAAGACTTCAGATACATCAGCCTGGCTCAACGAGAAGCTGCCTATTTTTACCAGAACATTCCTGCCCACCCCACAGGAAAATGAACCCGTGTGATCTACCCTCAAACCTGCTTCCTCTTGCTGGGTGAGCCAAGGAGCTCAAACTTCTGTGGTGGCTTCTTGTGAAGTGCCAAAATCCTGAATGCAGTTATGCAAATGCTGAAATAACACAAACTTGAAGTGACAAGCTATTAAGCAGCCTTTAGTTCTCAGTGTTGTAAAGGACTTATTAAACACTGCGCTGTGAGGCCAGAACAGATAGGGAAGTGGGAATTTTAAATAACTTGGCGATGTCCTTACACTCTCAAATAGGACAGTTACCAATCGAACCCCAAATACTCCACAAGAGAAGGTCGAGGTTGTTCCCTGCACTGGACTTGGAATGGAAAGCCTTAAGGATAAGTCCATTTGCCCATAGAGCAGATTTTGGATGTCTCAGCCCATGTTCTCCGCTGCTGGAGCTGCTCTGTTGCCTCTGCCCAGTACTTTCCAGGGAAAAGTGGGAGGAGGAAGGAACAGTAGAGAGGAGCTGTTACAGGCTGATCACAACCATTCCCAGTCCCTCAGGGATAGAGGAGTTGGGAAGGAGCGAAGCTGGGCTTGGAAAAAGAGGGGTGGAGGGAAGATGTTGCTCTATTTTTTGTCTCTGTTTCTCACTGTCCAAATCTGCTTTAATCAGAGAGTCACGTGGGTTGGAAGGGACTGTTACGACCCACCCCAAAAGACAGAAGTAACTTTTGTTCTTTGCTAATACATCCCTTGGGGTGAATCAAAGTACATCAATACTAGATGATCAATATTTACAGATATATATATATATATATGTGTGGTTTATTTTAGAACAATTTGGTTGCAAAGGAAAACAGGTATGTAGCTGTTTTTGTTGTTATTAGCTACAGTAAATGGCAATATAAAAGGATAAAGATGTGACACAAAAAAATGTGTAAGGGACCCACAAGGATCATCGAGTCCAACTCCTGGCCCTGCCCAGGACACCCCAACAACCCCACCCTGATCCTGAGGGTGTTGTCCAAATGTTCCTTGAGCTCTGGCAGCCTTGGGGCCGTGCCCGCTGCCCTGGGGAGCCTGGTCAGTGCCAACCACCCACTGAGTGGAAAACCTTTCCCTGATATCCACCCTAGCCCTCTCCTGACTCAGCTCCAGCCATTCCCTCAGGTCCTGCCACTGGTCACCAGAGCAGAGGTCGGTGCTGCCCCTTGGGAGGAAGTTTTAGGCTTCTATGAGTTCCCCCCTCAGTCTCCTCTTCCCCAGGCTGCACGAATTTTAGCAATACATTCATTTCTCCCGAGGCAAGTCTGTTCTGCCCAGGACAGTAACTGATGAATGATCTCCCTTTCTTTATCTCCATCCAGGAGATTTTCCATCTTGTTTTCTCCCTCTGTCCTGCCAAGGAGGAGCAGTGAGAGACATCCAGAGGGTGTCTGGCAGCTGCCCAAGGTCAACCCAGCCCCTGTGGAGAGAAAGGGACCTCTGGAACAGAAAACTGCTTTCACAGCAGACCTAATTTGGCTCAGAGTTCAGTTTTTGTCTGTTCTCTCTCTCCACACCCTTTGCATCTTATTTCTTGTTAAGGTGAAAGCAATGACAGCTGAGTTTTCAAGTCTGGAGACAGAGACACTCCTCTGGCATTTGCACAGAGCCTTTTACCTGGGAGTGTGCTGGCAACAGAACTGGCTTGTTCACTGCCACGTTCAGGGGAACAGTCAGCACTGCCTTTCACTTACCCTAAGAGCAGACAAGGTGCAACCAGCTGCACTGAAGATACTTTTCACTTGGAAAAGCTTTTTCTCCTGGATAAAAAAATTATATGGTTACTGTGAGAGCAAGCAGCTGATGAAACCACCCTGTCAATCTCTTTCAGCACTCCATTTTTTTCTCATCGTTTCCTTCTCATAACCCATCTTTTAAAAAAAATGATTTGTTTTTTTTTAGCCTTCCCTTTACTCAAAGAAACCTCAAATTGCAAGTACAGCCTGGCTTCTGAAACAGAATTCAGCAACTGTCAGGATTCCCAACACCCTGAGATGTGAATGTCACATCCAGCAGAAGGAAAGGAGGACAGGTGGGAAAAGAGCATGAGGAGGAGCTGAGTGTTACCCTCTGTATTCCCAGCATCCCAGTGGGACTGCAAGATGTGCCCTTGCAGAAGCTAGGGAATGGTTGTAGAGGAGTCTGAGAGCAAGAAATGGGGCTGGGATATTTCTCCTGAGGCTTCTCAGCCCCCAAGACCTCACAGGAAAGCAGCGAGACCCCCCCTGCAGAGCTGCCTCCACCTCTGAGGTTCCCAGCACGGGAAAGACATGGACCTGTTGGAGCCAGTCCAGAGGAGGCACCAAGTTGATCAGAGGGATGGAGCAGCTCTGCTGGGAGGAAAGGTAGGGAGAATCAAGATTGTTCAGCCTGGAAAAGAGAAGCTTCAGCGTGACTTAAGTGTGGCCTTCCAGGACCTGAAGGAGCCAACAAGATAGATGGAGAGAGACTATTGACAAGGGCCTGGAGGGACAGGGCAAGGGGGAATGGCTTCCCACTGCCAGAGGGCAGGGTTATATGGGATATTGGGAAGAAATTCTTCCCTGTGAGGGTGGGGAGGCCCTGGCACAGGTTGCCCAGAGAAGCTGTGGCTGCCCCTGGATCCCTGGAAGTGTCCAAGGCCAGGTTGGATGGGGCTTGGAGCAACCTGGGCTAGTGGAAGGTGTCCCTGCCCATGGCAGGAGGTGGGACTGGATGAGCTTTAAGGTCTCTCCCAGTCAAACCAATCTGGGATTCTGTGATGATTCTTTAAAAACAAGAAAGATGAATCCCTTGTGTCACAAACTCTTTCCTGGTACCATCCCAGAAGAGACCCGTGCCCTTGGCTCCTCTACAGCTGTTTTTTCCTCCATCTCATGGTGATGACACATCATAGAGATCTTTGGTCTCAAGGGCTTTCCAGCCTACTCAGCAACAATCCATTATTAGGTGGTAGGTCTTGATGACTCTTGGTAGCTTTCCATGCCCTGGAGGTTTCAGTTGAAGGCAAATACCTGGGGACACCTTTGTAACTGAGGAAAAGCAGCAAGGTCTGGTTTTCCTGAGGTCACACGTCCTCCAGGAGAGCACAGATTCCATGCAGCGATCACATGGGGATCTCATTTCTGCCTCCTTGTTTTAATCCCTTCATTTTAAAAAGATTTAGATGGTGGACGTGGAAAAAACCCTTGATGTTTGGATGCCTGCCTTCTGAGGTTCAGCCAAAAAGAGGCACGGCCACAGTGCCCCGCTGGCATCTCACCAAATCAGAGCCCAAGCTCATGGCACAGCCCAGCTATTATGGGGAATGGTAAAAGTCCCAGGAGGTTGTGTGGAGGAGCCACCCAACTGTTGTCAGCAAGAGCCAGAGAAGGGAAAGGCTCTCGTGTAACACCCCCATGGTTTTCTAAGAGCTCCTTATCTCCTGATGGCAATGCCTTGCAGAAGGTCAGCTAAATCCAGCAGCTCATGACTTTGTGCTCCCCAAATTACCAAGGGCCTGAAACCCACATCAGCATTTAAAGGGTGATGTCACCCAGTCCAAGGGTGACATCCAAGCCATGGAATGAGCACACACTCCCCAAAACATGGTCTTATGAAGAATGTTGTTAAGAAGAGGAAAAGAACGAGAAAAAGACAAACACAAATATATCGGGGTTTTTCCCCCAACCTTTCTCCAAGTCATTCCAGAACTTACATCCAGCCTAGAGAGCAACCAACACAGTTATAAAAGACTGAGCAATCCTGCAGCACAGGACTGCTTAAAAATCCAACTTTCAGTTCTCTGACAATCCATCCCATGTAAGTTTATTGTCCCTGGGGAAATAAATGACCTTCACACAGAGCTGGTTTTCCCTGTGCAGCTCTGGGAGGCTGCAAAGCCAGCTGCCTCTCTATTCAGCAGGAACAGAGCCCAGACTGGTGTTGCTTGGAATATCAGCTCAGCTTCTCCAAGCCATGTTTGAAGCAGTTGCTCATGTCAGAAAGGGGAAGGTGAAGAAATCTGCCATTTCTATACTGGTTTCTATAAATCAGTGTCCTCCTAATCAACAGCAGCTGAAGACCTGTAGAGTGAAGGGGGAGAAGAAAATCTACATATGAAAGACATATTTATATCTCTATATCCATTGCTACAGGCACATCCATATTAGTCTCCAGCCATCCCAGCCAGCTGGCATTAAATAATCAGGAGGTGCTGCAACTTCTGGGAGAAACAGCATCTTCCTAGGGCAGCTTTTGCTGCAAGCTTCCCGTTTGATTTTGGAGGAGACGGCCACTTGTTGGGACGTGCCAGCCATGGAAAGCCAGCACTTGTGTCTGCATTCTGGAAAGGAGGTCATCTGATGGGTCCAAAGAGACTGGTTCTTCAAGCCAGCTCCTAATGAACAGGTTTGATTGGCCCTACTGTGCGCTGGAAACGCTTGGATCTGAGCAACAGTGATCACACAGAATCACATAATGATGCATTTGTCTTTTAAACTGGCAAAAAAAAAAAGAAATCCTTGAGGGCATAGTTCTGTCTTTGGAAGGTCTGGATCTATTAATCTATTGGCAGATGCAACGAGTTCCCACAAGCCACTCTCCTAGTTCCAAAACCTTCCAAGAAGTTGGCGAGGGGTGTAAACACAGATCGATCTCTTATTTAGACTCCACTAACACAACCATCAGCATGACAGATTACCTGCTGTTCGAACAACTCACACCAACATCCTGCTTTCCTGAAAGAAATATCTGCCAGGAAAAAGCAGAATGAGATCTGAACAACCCCCGCACCCCAAGGTTAGTACTACCCCTATGCAAACAGCCCAGGAGACCCAATATTCCTGATCCACCAAAAAACCTGCTCTGCACAGTGGATGGCAGTGAAGGTAAGAGCAAACTCCGTGTGTCAAATGCAATTCAGATGAAATTCTGTCTATTTGAGCTGCCTAAACAGAATTGTGCAGGTGGCAAATCCTGTACCAAATGATGAGTCAATCCTCCAAACAGGGTCATAGCAAGGGGCATATTTTACACCCCACAGGATGCAATAAAGCCAACATGAGGGTGACTTGAGTGATCTACTTGTCTTCTGGGAGATGCTGCCCTTGCACTTGTTGCTCTGCATCACTCACACTCACCCTTCTCCTCTCAGGTTTTGTCTTGGGGATCCAAACACAAACGCAATCCCGCGCCAGGCTGATCACGCCATTTCATTAATCATTTATCTCATCAATCATTTCGAGCCATTTCCCTTGGGCCACCCAGCCTTGCCTGCAGCTGCCAAATTTCAGGCTTGTTTCATCTCTAACCTACTTTCAGAGCTGCCTTGTCTCCCTGCCTTTCATGTTCTCAGCTCGTGGTATCCTTACACATTTGAACTGCCTGTCCCTGACCCGTGAAGAGCAGGATGAGGTGGGAGAAACGAGGGGAAGACAGACTTTGTATGACTGGTTTTTTGCTAAAATCAGTGTCTTGGAACCAGATGGTGCCTGACTCGTTCAATTCTCCTCTAAAGGTGGACTCAAAAGAGCAAATAACCACAAAGCGGGCAGCACTCCACACTAGCAAGTATCCACAGGTCCCTAATCATGGCAAAGCATTTGTGCTCTGTGGCTTCTTGTAGCAGCATGTCCTGTGGTTACATTAATTGGGATTTGTGCAGGGGAACCTGGCACAGGGCTCTGCCCCACGCTGGGCTCAGCCACTCAGAACATCATTTACCAGATCTGGAACGAGCACTTGCCATATTTTTTAACACATTAGGGGCTGGGGAGGTGTGTTTGGAGGACAGGAATCACATCATTCTCTGCACTCACAGCAGATAAGAGAGAACACACACGGAAAAGGACAAGGCAAAGTGCTCACAGGACTTTCAGCTGAGCCTTGGTTGAGCTTTGCTGTATGTCATGGGCTGCTCAAGAATGAATTTCCCACTCTTGGCAAATCATGGGCAAAAAAAGCCAAGCTCTTCCACAGATCTATTCTGTTTCTCCTTCTCTCTAGGAGGACAAAGGAGGCACAAGCACCAGAACCCCCCTCTTTTGCCAAATTGGCCCTTGGCTCTGGCAGTTTTGAGGTGAAACAAGCCCAGTTCTTCCACGACTGGGACTGTGCAAAGGGTGGCAGATCTGAGAATGCTCAGGGTTGGAAGGAAAACCACTCACATCAGGTCCTAGTGATGCCTCATCCTTAAATCAACAGTCTTAGCATCAAGTAAGGAGAGAGTTTTAAACCTCAGACTTGAACCTTGCAGCTTCTCTGGCTGCTCAGAGGAGGACACTCCAAAGGTCACACTCAGCTCCCACAGACCAGCTCCCTGGGCTTTGGGAGCCCCTGCAGGGCTATGAATACAAACCAGATGGAGTCTCCTGCACCAGCAGCATTCACATTCAAACCGTGGCAGACTCCAGCCTCCCAGCATGTCCCTGTGGAATTCCAGCCCTCTGCTCCTGCTCTTCTCCAGCAGAGCCAACACTGCAAATGTCAATTGATGACAGGCACGAGCACAACGGTGAGAATCTGTGCTCTTGTTCACAGTGGGACCAGGCAACGTGCTCAGTAAATAGTAAGTTCTCCTAAAAATAGGATTTTTTTGGGAAACTGGATTATTGGCAACTTTTTGCTGAGTTATTTCAGCCAGAGAGGGATGAGAAATGCAGAAGTGTCAGAACACAGCCTGTTGCCCAACAGCAGACAGCAACTGAATAGTCATTTCATAAGGAAATAAGCAAAATGAATAGCAATTTTAAAAAAGATACAGTCATATATTCACGGCAGAAAACCAAGGCCTAATATTTCAGCTCCAAGCTTTTGTTCCATCTCTTTCAGTGAAGGAACTAAAATCTGTGATGCTCTTCGAGCAGCAGCAGCAAGCCAACCATTCCCTTCTGGTCTTTCCCAGACACCCCCACTTCAGTAGGTGTATTTGCAGGCTTTGTCACGTGGGATTTTTGGACAAAAAGCTGTGTTTTGGTTCACTGAACACATTGCAGATGCACAGATCTGCTGCTCCAACCCTTCGAAAAGGGGGACCTTTCTTGATGCACAAACCTCATCTATTTGAGTCCTTTTCTCTGCTGGGAAACGTGGTGTGGGGCCTGCTCCCGAAAATTAACCAGCAAGACTAGTGAATCCTTTGAAAGCTCTTAAGAGCTCAAGAAGCTGAAAAAAATACCATGGACGAGTGTTTCTGTTCTTTCCAAGTTTGCAATTAATACAACAACAGGTTTTAACCAGCTCAGAAAACCAAACAAGTCAAAGGCTCTTGCAATCAGTTCTACCATTTCTTATTGTCAGTGCTTCTTCCCCTCAAATTACCTTGCAAGACCATTCCACTAAATAGGAAAGGTCTTAAAATATTCCTTAGCAGGCCCTGCATCAGAGACTATCTCAGGGTTTTCTGTTTGTGGTGGGTTTTTTTTTATCCTCTCTATCGACTTCCAAAATACCTGGAAAACCTGCTTAATGGAGATTCCTCACTGTTGAACAAGACTGCCTTCAGTATTCAAACACAAAAGGAGATTAAAGACCTTTAAAACATGAAAAGGTGATTGGGCTTTTGTTGCCCCATTATTAAGTTGACAGCTGGACTTGATGATTTTAAAGGTCTTTTACAACCTAAAAGCTTCAATGAGTCTACCCCAGTAACCCACAGGTGTCATTGAGGCCCCAGGTTTAAATGTTCTGACCCTATTCTTCTGCACAGGACCTCTTGTCGATGAGATTATGGGTTTTCTTATGCCTATTTAAATCCACAGCCCTCTCTTTGGGATGCTGATTTTCTCCCCTCCATTATTTATCCCAGATGAGGAGGCTCAGCCAACACCATCACCTTCCCACTGCTCAGAAAAAGGTTCTGCTGCCAAAAGCACATAAGATTCTTTTAAAATTCTCATTAATCATGGCCTGTAATCCCTGGGATTCTGCCAGGCTCTGTGGTTTTCCTGGTGGTCTCCTCCTTCAACTCTCACAGATAAATTATGCCCTAAACTAGTTTGGTGCCTGGAGGCCAACACAAAATCCCAATCTCCTTCTTGGGCTGCTCCTCCCAGTTTAATCTCCCCCTGATTTAATCTCAAACAAACATCTTGATCACTTCCAGGAGCTTTACTTTCTTGGAAGAGTTAAGACCCGTGTTTTAGGGCTCCCTTTCAGGGCTAACACTGGTTTTCCAGCCCCAGACTCCCTGTTTGTCACAGAGAAAAAGCAATGCCCACGGACATGTCACGACCACCTTCTCAGAATCCTTCATCACATCATGATTGTCAAGTGCTCATGCTCCATTTCCTACAGACAGTCCCCCCCCATGTCATGAGACTGAGGCATAAACTTGTCCTGGGAAAAATGAGGGAAAAAAATCAGGATTTTAAAGACTGCAGAAGGTCTGAAAGGAGCAAACACAGTGGCAGCTGTGAATGTCAGACAGCAGCAAATTTCTTGCTGGTTGTGGAAGCATTAATTAGCACATCTAATTATTATGAACCATTAGGATGCCCTTGCTAATGTTAACCAGCTGCAGTGAATGAGCTGAGCTCCTGAATAAGAGGAGAGATGGGAGCAGGTAGAAAACTTCAACTCTAAAATTAAACCCTCTTCACAACCAGCATTTATTTCTCTACCTTTCCTCTTACCAAAGGCACTTTACAGCCAAGGCAAAGGGTGGATGGAAAATTCGATTAAAATTTTATCTAAAGCCATTTTATCAAAAAGAGTTTGTCATGTGGGAGAGAGAAAACTCCACTGCCCCATGGAGTAAAAAGCAAAACTATTTTTGTGCCTGGAGCAGAATTTAAGCTCTGAGCTGCCATGGGCAAAACAAGCACTTTAACCTGGCCAGGATTTTTTGTCTCAGTCATTTCTCCTCTGCATCCCCTGCTCTCTTTACCATTTAAATACACAGATCCTCCTTGCCCAAAGGTCATTTTACCACACAGCAGGCCAGAAATCAGAAGGTAAGAAAAGAAATGGGAATAATTTGAGAGCTGAACTCCTGCCTCCCCTTGCATTTGTTCAATTCTGACATCTAGTGGGCATCAGTGCAAAGCAGGAGCAGCGTGGCCAAACTCACCAACAGCCTGAGCACTAGCTACTGATTTATTCTGCCACAAAGGATGTTCTCCACCCTCAGCACAGCTGTGTCTCCCTAAAACCCTCCCAAGTCTCCGTGTTAAACTTGCACTTGCAGACGAACCACATGCTCAGTCAGAATGGGAAAACGCTCAGGTCCCGATCCCAGCATCTCCCTGCTCTCTGAATCAGGACATGGGTTTGGCAATTAAGGCCTCTCCTTTGTTTCTGAGAGATCATCCAGGGGTCAGTCCGAATTAGCAACCTGAGAAGAGGTTGCTGACAGCAGAGCATGTGCCAAGAAATCTCCGCATTCCTCCAGGATGAGCAATAACCTGCTCTCTAACATGGGCGGGGCTCCATCCAGCTCATGATCTCTGCTCTTTGACAATTTTTTAGGCCAGTTTCACATAGGACTAAACCCCCCCTTTATTGCTGGGAGTTCTACTCATTCCCAGCTAGTCCACATGAACTCAATTTGCTACAGGGCTACCAAGGCACCAGTACCAATCCTGTGGGGGCACAAGCCACATCAGCGCCAGCAATGATCATAGAATCACAAACTGGTTTGGACTGGAATGGACCTTAAAGCTCATCATTTTCCACCCCTCTGCCATGGGCAGAGACACCTTCCACTAGACCAGGTTGCTCCAAGCCAAGTCCAGCCTGGCCTTGGACACTTCCAGGGACGGGGTGTCCATCTGTGGTATGATGCCAAAAAGAGGGTCTGGGAAATGAGATGCCATGACACCCTGGAGCCCAAATCCCACTGTGCTTCCACAAGTCTTGGCTGAAGGGCACGAAGGGAACTGAACCTGTTTTTTCTGCAGCATCACTGGATGGTGTTGTCCTTCATCCATCCCACATCACGGGAATTCCTGCCCAGACACTGTCAGCATAAAAAGTGTTGGGGTGTACAAAAAACCCCAGAGAAAAATGCAGAAAAAGGAGTGATTCTGCCATGGATGCAGGTTTTACTACTTCTCACAGAGAGTAAAAAGTCAGCAGTTTCCGTCCTTCCCCATGGACACACTGCAGTGCTGGAGCTCTCCAGGACACACTGGCTATGCAGGGGTCGGGGGTCCTGCCACTGCCCCTGACACTGCAGGCGGCTGAAACTGCTCCTGCTCATTCCCCAGATTATTACCCAAGTCCAAATCAACATAAATCCTCCCCTTTTCTCTCACCCTACGCATTGAAGGGTGGCTATATTTCACCTTCTGGTGAGGCAACACTCAAACTGCCACAAAGACACAGCAAGGCCAGGTCTAATCCCTCATAGCTTTGCTGTCTCCCTTCAGCCATCGCTCGTTTTTTGCTGCCTCAGAGTTTCTGAGCAACCTCAAAGTCTGCAAGGGGAGATTTCTGCTCTGCACATTCCTGCCAGGGTAAGCAGCATCTCGAAGGACGCGGGGAAAAACTCCCTCCCTGTCCCTGCTGCTGCATAAATCTCCACTCCCCGAGCAAAATCCGAGCGTGATCTGCTCACAGCAGACCCGAGTCTCAGCCGGGGGAGCTGGAAGGGAACATCCATAGCAACTATCATTGGTATGCTGGAGCATCAAGTGCTTGAATCAGCGATTTGAGACCAGGAAAACTCGACTAATGCGGACAAAGGAAATATTACTCCCTGCTGCCAGATAAACATCTGCACAGCAGATGCCACGTCAGCTTCTAGGTGTGAAGGCATTTGCATACGTGCAGCAAGGAGCAGAATTCATTTTGCTGGGGAAAAAACAAAGGGTTTTCTTTGCCTTTTTTTTTTTTTTTGGTAGAGAAATGCATGTTTGATTATCATGTATCAGCAATATATAGAATCATGGAGTATCCAGAGTTGGAAGGGACCCACAAGGGTCACTGAGTCCAACTCCTGGCCCCGCATCACTGCTTTTAGGCCAAGAGAACTGTCTGTTGGGAACTGGGGAAAACAAGAATGAAATAGGGAGGAGTACAAACCCAGCTGAAGCTGGTTCACGTGTCAATCCACCTTATCCTTCCCAGGAGACAGAGACAGGTCTGCGGGGAACAGCCAAGGAGGTTTTTCTGCTCACTTTCCACTAGATCAGGTTGCTCCAAGCCCCATCCAAGCTGGCCTTGAAGGGCTGATTGTTCCCAGTTCTGTTGAGCCAAGCCAAGCAAAAGCACCCTGGAAAGGGAAAACATCCCTTCCTCTGTTGGACTTCTGCACCTTATCAGCACCTGTCACCTCCTTCTGCTCCCAGCTGCTGCTACAGGTGATCATTGAGGCTCTGACTACGTATCTTTATGCTTTTGCGATAGAAATTCCTACAGATCAGGTCACCTTGCAGCAATGAGCAGGGAAAACGAACTGAGAGCCAAACTGGGTGGGAGAGCTGCTTCAAACAGGAAAATCAGTTGATTTTGACAATGGCATAACTGATGAAGCATTAAAAAACTCAACAAGAACCCCCCCCAAACTGCACAGTTAACTTTCCCCTCACAAAGAGCTGCAGGGTGGGCTCTGTGCATGGAGTGGAGGGAAAGGCACAAGACTGCTAAGACATGTTTCCCGGGAGAGGAATATATCAGAGGTCTGTTCTAACCTGGCCTCCTTCCAAAAGCCACTAGTACCTGGCAATCACCATCATCAGCGTCCCTCAGCTCCCCACATTAGCGGCCAAGTACCCATTAAAGACAGATTGCTGGTGGGCTACAACTCAAGCCTTGGGTTTTGTAGCAAGACACCTTTTCCACAGCTGCTGTACCCCAGAGAAAATGGAATTGAGTGAGTTTATTGGTTTGAATAATCAATAATTAGCTGAGACCATTACAGAAAATTACAACCAACCAGAGAGCAACAGAACAAACAGGTGGAATAAGGAGCTTTTAATAGCATCATTATGGGATGGTACAAATATCTTCCACACGGTTTCACTTGGTGTCTGACAGTCCTCCCAGGGAGATCCCACACATCAGAAGGGGCTCTCGCTGGACAAGTGAGTATTTGGCATCTCATGAGCTCATCCAGTTGCCATCACAGCAGAAACTGAGTTTGGGAAAAGACTTCTTTTCATTGCAGAATAGTTTTTCACAAAAAAAAAAAAAAAGGACAAAGCATCAGGTTCTTTCTTCCCATGTTGGATCTTTTAATCTTGATTCTTCGCATTCTCCAATCTAATTTGAAAAACAGTGAGAAAGGAGAAATAGCAGAGCTGAGAATGTCTCATACTTCACAGAACCAACCAAACACCCATAGCCTTGGAAAAAGGGTATTCAGCTTCACCAAGTTGCTTATTAACTTGCTTAACGTCAGAGTCCCACCATGTGGAATCTGCAGAAAGAAACCTGCATATGCAAAACATATGTGCACAAATGTCATGGCAATGGCTAATTAGAGTAAAAGAAGAGAGAAAAAAAAAGAAGCAGATTGTTAGAAAAATAAACGGCAGGGCAATAAGTACACAAATCAACACATATTGTCAAGGCTCAAAAGCAGAGATGGTTGAGGCTTGGAGCTGATGTAGGGTCTGCTCTGAGATGGATCTGAATTAAAAGCTTCAATATGCAGAAGAAATTGAAGATGTGTTTTTCAGAGGGAACATGTGACTGTTTCTCCAGCATTCTGTAGCCTACACTGTGTCTTCAGCAAGTTGGTCACCATGGCAACCTGAAATTTTTCAGTAAGACAATTTTCTTGGTAAAATTTGAGGGATAGATTTGGGTCAGAAAGGAATGTCCACACATGTGGAAGTGATGAAATAGAGTGACCCTCTGAGAGCACCTGGGTCCTACCCAGCCCTGGGGAAGGGGGTGCAGGCCTAAGGACCAGGACCAGCCACTACACTCACCACTGGGGACCAAGTGACAGGAGAAGACACGGGAACCAGTGGGAATATGGGAAATTCCAGCTCAGTTTAAGGAAAAAAACCTTCCCCAAGAGTGCTGCTCGCTAGGGCCCAAAGAGGATCCACATCCCAGGGTATCCAAACCTGAGCCACACAGCCTCAGGAACCTGGCCTTGCTTTGAGGGGTCCTTCCCCACCTGCCTGATCCTTTGACAAGCTCATTTCTAGTGCTTCCAAAATCCAACCCTGAGCAGCAGTTTGAGGGCAGCCAAGAGCCCTTTCTGCTCCTCCAGTGAGGGAAGTCCCGTTGGTTTTCTCCAGGAACTTGATTAAGGGGCTTGCGAAGCCTAAGGGATCATCCAAGCTCTGCATCCTCCAGATGCAGGGACAATTTCCTCCACGCAGCTGTGGGTCTAATCCTTCAAAACAGGTCAAGAAGAGGTGGACAAAGGGCAAGACAAAAATTGCTGCTGCTCAGAGTAGCAACAGGAGATTGTCACAGCAATTCCCTTCTCTGCCAGAACAGCTCTGACCTCCGCCAGGAAAGGTCCCGCCTGGCTCCGTTTCAATCCCAGTCCTTTCCCTGTGAGCAGATGAAAGCTTGCTGTCCTCCCTGCCACAGCATATCACAGCTGCCAGGTGCCACCAAGGGCTCAGCCATCACAGACAGGCTCTTTGGCAGGAGGGATGAAACAGCAGCCTGTCATTCCCCAAGCTCTCGCTCCCAAAGCTCCCAAAGCTCCGACACGGAGCTCACGCGCTCTGCAACAGATCCCACTCGCCAGGGATTTTCCTTCCCTCTGATGCTTCACTTTATTTTTTTTTTCTTTCCCCAGAAAGCAATAAGCTGCTTTTTGAGAACTGTAGAAGGTGGGTGGGTGAATGAGAGAGGAAAAAAACCCAGAGACACGGGGATATGAAAGCGCAACTGAAATCAAGCCACTCCTTAATGAGGACACTGGGGATTAAAGCTCATTTTCCCATGCCCCAGGAGGGCTTTGCACCCTGCTCTGGTATTATATCAATAGAAGACAGATAAACAAGCATCCGTTTCACTCTGAAGGTCAGATCCTGGATTTCTTGGTATGGAAAGAGGCCCAATGCTGCCAGTTACTCTTCCATTGAAAAAAACCCCACAACCAAACCCTAATATTCAAGGGTGCCAGTCTTCTGGCATCTGCAAGGCTGTTAATCAGCTGCTAATAACCACCATATTCCTGCCAGCAGCAAGGTGTGCCAGGTAAGAGAGAGTAATTGTAAGGAAAATACAGAAAACTCGAGGAGGAAATCACAGCCTGGATGCTGGAGGGATTTGATTTTCTGCTAAAAAATGCTTTCCTTATGTGATTAGAGTAAGAGAATATCAGCATTCACCATATATGTGCATATTGCAAAGGCAACTTGCTGCTTTATTTTCCTATTCAAGGCCATGAAGCACTGCTGGCGAGATTCCAGATAAAAGCCACAGGTCAGGCTTCCCCCTGCACAGAAAAACTTCCTTAGGCAGGTGGTTTTGGAACAGCAGAGCACTGGGACCCATTTGCTTTCTGGGCTTCGAGGTGTTTGACGAGTTTGAGCTATTTTCAGGCTCCTCTTTGCAATTCAGAGCCACAAACATCGTTAAGCAGATTCCAGCTTAAGAGAACCCCAAATTCCTTGTCCTGTGCAGACTCAAAAAGCCTCTCATATTCTTTGTATGCTAGACAGCATCTTTTCCAAGCACATTCCCCAGGAGTTCAGCAGCATCACTAACACACCCTTTGGTGCTCCCACAGGCTCTGAACATCCCCGGCCAAGCTCACTGATGACCTCAACCCTTGTTGCAGGTTGTCCACAGGTGATCAGATCTCGTACCGAGGAGCAGCTTTCCCTCCTCCTGTCGCTCCCTCACGTGCCTTTTGATGGAAAGACTGGCCCACAGCACGCAGTGGGAATTTTAGATCTCTCCAGTTCTGGAGATACGCTAGGAAATAAATCCAGAAAATCTGATTAGGACCTGTCACTGAAATAAGCTCATTAATCATTGATGGATTTTTCATATGCAGTTTCTAACTCCTGCAGGCCCCAGCAGACCAGTGGGTCTGACAACTGCAGACTTGAAAAAGTTCTTTATGTAACAATGGCACTGATTTTCCCCCCCCCCCTTGAATATTTAACACACTCTAATAAACAAAAGAAGCTACAAAGCACCAGTGAGATCATTTAGCCCAGCTTCTTGCACAGAGTTCCAGGCACAGAATTCCCCTGAAATAACTCCTCTAGCCAAAAAGATGAGAAGATCTGGTTCAGAAAACCTAAAATCCAGCATGAAAAACTCTGTCAGCCACTTGCCTGAGTAATTTTTGCAGCAGCCAGTTATCCGTCCTGTTGTGTAAAAAAAAAGGAATCATATGTCATTTCTCACCTGAACTTGTCTAGCTTTGCCTGTCAGCACCAGGCTCTTTGAGGAAGAGATGAAAGTCTTCTATTATTAAATTGCTATTTCCCCAGCCTCCCCCAAAATATTCTCAGCTAAGCTAAGCCAGCTGAGCTGCTGCCATTTCAAAACTCTCGTTTCCCATGCCCCACCAAACACTGCCATCACAGTATGGCTTGTAATAATTCCAGCCAGGATCACACAGGTGCCAAAACCCGGGGAAAGCAGGCGGGAATAACTTTTCCTGGCCTCAAACACATGAAATCATTTGGGGCTGTGTGGCTCCAAATTAAACCCAGGGGTGAAACCCTCTCATTCTGGAAACAACTCAAATCAAGAAGACCTTTCTCCACACTTTACAGCTAAAAAGTCAAATTGATAAAAAAAAGAGAAACAGGGAGCTTAGAGGGGTTTTGATATTCTCTCCCAATCTCATGGGGTATCTGCCTCTGAGATGTCCAAAATCCAGGAGGACACTGGGATGAAACACAGCTCCACAAATGACACTTGCAACCCATCTTCAAGAGCAAGCAGAAAGTATTAAATTTCGAGCTGCTCAGGATTTCAAGAACCATACATTTCTCCCCATTTTTTTCACTTTCTCTTTCAAGAAGATTTTACAGATTGCTTTTGGCTTGGAGATTTCTTAGACATTAAATACAGGAACACAAAGCATTTGTGTTAAAGCTTAACGGGCATAGCTCTTCTTGAGAGCCAAAGGATTAAAGGTACCTTGCACTTCCCAAATGCAAAGGAAAATTAGGATTCCTATAGAAGACAGGAAGTGATTAAAACAGCCTATTGGCTTTAGTGGCTCATGGATAAACTAAAATAGCACATGGATTTAATGAAATCATTTTTACAAACAGAGTGGAGTGCCTGGGTTTTCCTTTCATATCTTGTTTCCAGGAGAGCAGGGGGTTTGTCTCCTTCAGCACAGGGAGGTTTACTACAGATATGCTTATGAGTAACATGTGTTATGTTTTGGTGAGTCATCGGTGTCAAATTCTGTTTAAAACTGGCTCCAGTGCAGGAGGCTTGAGCTGAGCTCAGTTCTGGCCCTCTCCAGGGACAGACACCTGCTAATGATTTGTACCCCAGCGAGTGCTTGAAGCCTTTTTAATCACAAAGACATAGCACTACCTTCCTTTCCCAACTGCTTTAAACCTGCTTAACATGCCAAAGAATGAGCTCATTCTGTGTTGCCAAAACTCTTTCAAAGCATTCCCCTTTAGATTAAATCCCTAAAATGGCAGGTAAGATAGCAGCAGCAATTAGAGTTGCTCCCACACAGAGCCTTAGAAGCAGGTCAGTAAAGGTGGATTGTGTAGGATAGGCCTTGCCAGCTCCAATAAATCATGGGTGTCTTTCATTATCATTCCCATTAATTGGGCTCCAAACATCTCCTTCACAGATTATCTGCAACAAATGCTTTTCCTGGGCAAACAGCACTGTGGTTCTCCCAGATCCATTACACCACAGTCAGTTTTTGTTTCATAAGCCATGTGTCAAGGTTTTTTGGGATAAGGTCCAAAGAATCCGTGAAACATCAGGTAGAAACATGTGTCTGCCAATAAAGAGACACAGAATCATAGAAGAATTGCTAAGGTTGGAAAAGATCATCAAGGCCCAGCATCACCACCTTGTTCACCACTAAACCGTGTCCTCAGGTGCCACATCCTCAGGTGTTTTGAACCCTTCCAGGATGGCGACTCCTCCAATGCCCTGGGCAGTCTGTTCCAAAGCTTTACAACCCTTTTGGTGAATTTTATTTCCCCTAACATCCCATATAAACCTCCCCTGGCACAGCTGGAGGCCATTCCCTCTCCTCCTGTCCCTCGTTCCCTGGGAGCAAAGCCCAACCCCCTCCGGCTCCCCCCTCCCGTCAGGGAGTTGCAGAGCCAGAAGGTCCCCCCTGAGCCTCCTTTTCTCCAGGCTGAGCCCCCACAGCTCCCTCAGCTGCTCCTGCTGCTCCAGCCCCTTTCCCCAGCTCCATTCCCTTCCCTGGATGTGCTCCAGCCCCTCAATGTCCTTGGAGTGAGGCAAATGAAGGCAAAAAGTCTTGAACCCTGTGTCAAACTCACACTCAGCAGATTGATTTTCTTGCCCCCTGTTCGCACTACTGCACCCCAGCACACTCATGGGAGTATGTGGGATGGCCATTTGCATATATGGAACTCAAAAGGGAGTGATGGCCATGAGATCTGTAGCTGGGATGTCTCCTGAGCAGTGAAGGAACAAGAGCTCCTTCCTCCTGAGCGGTCACTTCCCCACCCTGCCCCAAAAACTGCAGGCCTAGGGTGTATAAATGCTCCACTTGGAATTGTACTCACCCAAACCAGATTATTCCATCTTGTCAGAGCTGAGTCTGTGCCAATCCCCATGGCTGCCACCTCTTCCCCCCGAAGGCAAGGCTTCAGGAGCAAAGACATCTTCTAAAAAGGAACATGGTGAGATACCTGAGCATTAGATGCTTTCAAATGTGTTCATTGTTGCCCAGAGCTGTGGCTGCCCAAGAAAGTGTCCAAGGCCAGGTTGGACAGGGCTTGGAGAAACCTGGGCTAGTGGAAGGTGTCCCTGCCCCATGGTAGAAGGTGGAATGAGCTGGGCTTTAAGATCCCTTCCAACCCAAACCATTCTGGGATTCTAAAATAAATAATATTCAGCATTCAGCACGACATCGGGGCACCCTCGAGGCTGCACACAAGTCCTGGTTGTGAGAGCACAAATCTGGCAATCCAGACAATGTATAAACCTCAGCGTGGCCCCGCTTGGCAGCAAAATGTCCTCCTTTTATCCTCAACAAGGGAAAAACCAGCTGCCCACGACCTAAGCAAACTGCTGATCTTCCACATTGTCTTCTCCCTCAGACAGATGACCTTGAGATGCTACAAAAGGCAAACACAGGCCAAGGCAGTCCATCATGGCAGGGCTGTCTTACCTTCCCTGCGAGCGCTGCCTCCCCGGCTGGGGGTCATTTTCGGCACATACATCATCTGTAAAGTAAACACATTTCTTTGAAAAGCTCATCTGTCAACAAGTCCACCTCTCCCTTTCCTCAGGCACTGGGTGATCACTAAAGTAATTCCAAACCTCATCATTAATATTGCTGAGAACAAGTATTGCTGATAGTCCTGCGAAGTAGTGGCGTTGCTAAGGAAGTTCATGGTTGCAGGAAGGCTCTCAGACCCAAATCCTTCATGCCTCAAACCTTACCTCACCTCCCTGCAGAGCAGATACAGCCAGGAGGGCAGAGCCTGCAGAGCTCCTACTCTGTTGCAGCCACAGGGGGAACCCCCTGGACACATTTATCCAAAGCTGTCTTTTTAAAAGCCTTGTTTTATTGGTCTCTAACCAAGTAAGGAGATCCCACTGGTCATGATCACTTGACTTGTTCAGCCTGGGGGAGACTGAGCTCAGCCCTCATTGAGGTCTGAGCTTCCACCGGCGGGGCAGCTCCAGTCTCTGCTCTGTGTGACCACTGACAGGACCTGAGGGAATGGCTGGAGCTGTGCCAGGAGAGATTTAGGCTGGATCTCAGGAAAAGGTTCTTCCCCCAGAGGTAGTTGGGTACTTAACAGGCTCCCCAGGGCAGTGGGCACAGCACCAAGGCTGCCAGAGCTCCAGAAATGTTTGGACAACGCCCTCAGGGACAGGGTGGGATTGTTGGGGTGTCCCATGCAGGGCCAGGAGTGGGACTTGGTGATCTTTGTGGGTTCCCTCCATCTCAGGAGATCCTGTGATCCCAGCCTCAGTCAATCACAATTCTTTCTCCCCAAATACCACCACAGCTGCACTGACACCATCTCAGCCAGGCTGAGGTCCCTTGAGCTGAGTTACAGCCCACGATCAAGAGCTACAGTGCACTTGCTGCAGCCCTCTGCAGAGGGAAACACTTTCCTTTTCAAGTGCAATAATTCCCTTTGGCATTTATTCCTTATTAACATTGCAGAAAATACATTCCCCAGCAGGACTAGTGGCAGCAGCACTGAATTTTAAGTGATGGTTAGGGAAGACTTGCAGGAAGATGTCTGCTGGTAAAAACAAGTGTTTGTGCTGAGTGCCCTATTAAACAACAGTTATGTCAACCCACAGAGGACTGACTGAACATCCAATGCTGTGTTCCACATTTCAGGGTTTCACATGCAGCCTTTCTGCTCTGCAAATCAAGACTTCCTGTGGTGCACCCACTAGCTAGCTCTGAATAGAGATTTTGAGGAAAAAAAAGAATAAATGACAAGCTAATCTGGCAATTCAAGCCAAGTGGTGACACAGAATCCTATTTGTTTACAAGGCAGCTGGAGAGGGACTTTTCACAAGGGTTTGTAATGTTCACAAGGGTTTGTAGTGACAGGGCAAGGGAGAATGGCTTCCCACTGGCAGAGGGCAGGGTTAGATGGGATATTGGGAAGGAATTTTTTTCCTGGGAGGGTGGGGAGGCCCTGGCACAGGTTGCCCAGAGAAGCTGTGGCTGCCCCATCCCTGGAAGTGACCAAAGCCAGGTTGGAGGGGCTTGAAGCAGCCTGGGATAATGGGAGATGTCCCTGCCCATGGCAGGGGGTGGGACTGGATGAGCTTTCAGATCCCTTCAACCCAAACCACTCTGTGATTCTATGATTCAAATTATTAATTTAGTCTCTTACACTTTACAAAATTAAAAACTTTCCGTGTGCTTCCTTGAGAAACTTTGTTCCCTCAAGCACAACACCCAGTGTAGAGCTGTGTTCAAAGTGCAGGCACCCAGGTTCAGGTGTCAGTTCATGGATAAAGTGGACGCTGGCATGATTTGAAAACAGCCAGCAGGAATTCCCAGGTTTGATCAGCATTTCATCACACCCTAAAAATCAAACAAGAGCTCAAAAAGGGAACACACAGATCTCAGCAGAGCAAACGTCCTTCAGTTGTGCTGTGATGACACGCTCAGCTGAGAGCTGGGTTTGGTGTCAGAGCCAGAGCCATCAGGATTTGTTTCTGTCCAAGACATGCTAATCACTGTTCTCCAGGCACATACTCAAGGAAGGAAGTGTTGGAGCTGGTGGGTGTGCCAGGCTGCTGCAGAGATTCACACATTTAGCAGGGTCAAACCCCTCAGCTGATGGAAAGGGAAGTGTAACAGGACACAGCTGGATTTCAAACCAAAGTCAGTTTTCTGATCAAGACCTCCAGTTTTGGAACTGCAGTTCACACACAGACACCTGACTTCTGTTTAAAAGAGGATAAGAAGACTTTTCTCTCCCCCAGGCAGCCAAAAGCAGTTTTCCCTTTCCTTACCTCCTCGCTGCTCAGCGACTCAGAGCTGAATGTGCCACGATGGCACCGCACGATGACACTGGAAATCTGCTCCCCAGAGACTTCCACAACACTCCTGCAGGAAGCAGTTGGCTGTAACAGAATGGAACAGAGCAAATCTCAGAGGGCAAACCTCCAGTACATGAGAGTTTCCTTGGGGGTGGGAACCTGTAGAAGGAGTTAGAAAACAAACTCCAAGAGAAAGAAACTCAAGCAAGATTATACAGGACTACACAAAGATTATTCCTCCACAACTACTTGTTGGCTGTACAAAGCCTTGAGCCTGCTTGAGGTAGGAGAAAACCTCCACATCCTTTTCACTGCCACATCACCAAGCACAACAAACAGGGGCAGTGCAGGGCTATGGCAATGGCAGCTCCAGCTCTGAAAGTTAAATTACCTTTGTTTAAAGAAGTTGCCTCTGCAATTTGACAGAAGCTCCAGCAAAACCTGCACTCAAGTTTGGAAAACACACCCTCACACTATCTTTCACACTGTATTGCCCCAAGAGGAAAAGAGTGATGGTGTCTGTTTAGGATCCAGGGATAACACCATAGCAGCCAACCCTTGTGTTTTTAAGGAAAACCAAGCAATAACTATCAGTTCTGTGTGGTGCCATCTACACACACACACCAGCTGCTTAGCTACGAGTAGAGATGCTCAAAGGGACTCCATTCCTCTCTTTATGGGGTAAACTGCCTCCTGTGGGAGTAACACTACTCGTAAGCTGAGAGGAAAGCCTTTGCACCTTGCTGACCGCCTTTCCAGATCCCTGCTCTTCCCTAAAGACTGTGCCCAGGAAGGACAAGTAAGTTTGGCAGTCATTCCTAGAGGGAAAAGGGGTGAGAAGAGTTCAGCTTGGAGCAGCATAAAGGCAGAGATAATCTCTGTGGAAGTCTGATGCACAGGGACTCAAGAGCTGCTCCACATGCTTTGGAAGATCTGTGCCAGCAGTTAGGATACAAGCCCTCAGAAACTCTCAATGGGAGCTGTGATTTGGCCAAAATAACTGTGCACAAAGAAGTCCAGACTCAAAGGTGACATATTTCCACCAAAGCCGGTGATTTGAGAATCAAGACCAGAGCAAGAACTGCATCAAGAACCTGTTTATTTGAGGCTGAGAGTTGAAGAGCTGAAATCCATCAGCAGAGAGAGGGAATCTGTACTGCATGGGAAGAGAAAGCTTTACCTGGTGCCCAGATGCATGATAGGCTCAAGCAGGTCAAACATCAGCTCTTCCACCATCTTATCTTAAAGAAGCCATTCCTTCTGAGATTTGGCCCCAGAACACACTGACACTTTTCCTACATGCTGCTCCAAGACACAAATCCTATTTTCAGCTCACAGCAGTCCCTGTATTCCCCACTGACCAGGCAAAAGACTGTCCCAACACTGACCCTTCCCACCTAACACCCACTCCATGCTGTGGGTTATATCTGTTTAGGCTTTCAGAAAGCCAGTTATTCCACGTTTTTCAGCACCAGTAGCATTCCCAACACATCCTGAGAGGATCCTGCAGGGAGGGGAGGGCTCCCATTCCTACCAGAGGCACTTACCACGTAAGGCCCAGTTTTGAAGTCACAGGTGAAGGGATCTCTCCCTGAAGCCTTCAAGCACGTGGTCTCACGGATGCTGAACTGCAGCTCTAGTCTGTAGGCATCACTGTTCCACATGTCAATCTGGTAAAAGGAAGGTCAACACAACATTTAATTAGTGCTTGTCACCCTTCTGTGCCCACTGCATGGCAACCTTGCCTTGTTTTGTCAAGCAGAAGATGACAGGAGGGCATTAGGCATCAGTGCCCAGTTTAGAGCGGGTTGCTGCGTGTGAGAAAGGCTTGTTTTATTGGTAATGGCAACACAGGACAGTTTTCCATGGGGATTTCACTTGAAACACCACTCATTGGGCTTGAATCCCACTTGAATCTCACCCCACTTGAGTCTTCCAGTCATTGCTGGATCCTGATCCTGCTCAGAGTTGTGGGGACCTAAACTGTCAAAGGCAGATGAGCACAGCATTACCCCTGGATGTTACCCATTACCCCTGCATGTTACCCCTTCTTTTGTGGGAACCAGGGTGCCAAGAGCTCTGCTTTGGATATCCCAACTGCTGGGAGGTCTATTGGAAACACCTGGCTTGGAAAGTAAATCCCATGAGTGCAAGCAAGTGATTTAATGGAGCTTATAGAGGCACTCCATGTCAGCTCAGGTGCCTCAATGGGCAGCATGCACACACCACCAAAAGATTTAGAGAGCTTGAATGCTTTTTGTTATTTTTTTTCTCCTTCTCACAGTCTAATCAATGTTTTAGCTCAGATGAGAGACTAAAAAAAAAAGCAACCTTCCCTCCCCCAAAAAACCCCCAACTAACAACAAATCAGCATTGCTTTCAAATATTCGTTTGTTTTTTCTCCAGACTATATAAATTCAGCAGTCATTTTGTCATTCATTCTCGCAGAAGACTTGATACATGCCACCTACAGAAACAGTTCTGAGGGTGTTCAGGAGCATGGACGTGCTAACTTTGAATTAAGAAGCTTAAACTCCTTAACTTTAGGTATCCAATACAATTCTTAGCACCACAAATTAAAACAGATAGAGGTTTCCTGCCTGCATTTAGACTGCAGCAGATTTAAACCACAATTGGTGGTTTAGACAGGTGACAAATACAGATTGGAGAAAGAATGTGTGGTGGCATTTAATCAGCTGAGACCTTGAGATGAACCAGGTTGCTTGATGCCCAAAGCAAAGTGGTTAGCTGGGGGTATTTAAAACCAGCACTTTTGACCAAAATCCTACAAGACATCCTTCAAAGGTTTCTGTTCTAAGGGCGAAAAACCTGAACTCCTGAAGTATTTTTAATTACAAACCAACATACAAAGGATTTTTGTGTTCCTAAAGCCATGATTCCAGATAATGCCCCAAGCCCACCCTCTTCCAAGCAGTGAATTCCAATGAAATCTGGGTTTCCAGAGCTGAGTGGAAAAGGGTTTTGCATCCCAGCAAAGCAAGTTTCAGGTAAAGGATCCCCGTTGTCTGTGCACTTACTCCCGTGACGTGGCTCCTGACAACACCATACAGGTTCCTCCCCCAGGACTGGGAATTGATCCGTGCAATGGAAGCATTGAGAGCCTCTTCCACGACAGGGAGTTCATAGTCATAGGCTGGAAACCCTGAGAGGGAAGCACAGCTCCATTAGGAGTTCGTTGTGGACTTGTATTTTCTCCCCAAAACCACCTTAAGGAAGAGGACGTGGCTCCAACTTACCAGAGCATGAGAAAATGCACAGTGTGAGGAGAAAAATTAGGACCCTCATGATGTGTCTCTCAAAATTCTCCAGTCTTTTCCCTTTCTAAGCAAGGACTTCCAGTGCATATTCCTTTCTTTATATAAATGCAGCCTTGATCCCACGCCTGACCTCCCCATGCCCAAGCCCCTCTACAAACATTGCACTTTAAACAGAATTGATCCCAGGATAAATATTTGCTGTCAGCTTTTCTCCCTTTAGCAGTAGCTCCCTGATAAGGGATGGGCTGCAGTGCCTTTTTCCCAGGACTGAATTCCCAATAGGAGAATTCAGGGAGCACTGAATTCCCAATATCTCCATAGCCAAAGATAGAATATAGTTATTCTGTTCACTTTTAACCATTAGTTTTCCATGGGGTGAGACAACTCTTTCCTTAGCACTGGACCCAGCACCTTCATCAGGCTGGACATCAGGAGGAATTTCTCCATGGAAAGGGTGGTCAGGCCTTGGAAGGGGCTGCCCAGAGAGGTGGTGGAGTCTCCACCCCTGGAGGTGCCCAAGGAAGGACTGGCCGTGGTACTCAGTGCTCTGGAATGGGGGACAAGGTGGGGGTCAGGCACAGGGGGGACTCCATGGGCTGGGGGGGGCTTTTCCGACCTCAGTGATTGTGGAATTCTAATCAGTGTCTAATCCCTTTGGCACTGCAGGTCTGATGGACACACCCTCCCCCTCCACAGCTCCTACTGGTGTTGCTGGAAGTGGACTTTGAGAGTGAAGCAACAAAAAGCACAAGTTACAGCAAACAAAACCTCAGTTACACACCCCTGATGGGCATTCTGGAACACCACAGCCTGAAGCAGAACCTCAGAGGCCTCACTGCGTTACCTGGAGCCTTTGAAACTTTAAATATTTAGATTTCCTGTGCCTGCCAGGTCAGCAGGAACAGCTCTTACAGGGCCACTGGCACAACGCAGTAGCTGATGCAAGGCAAATATTACCTCCAGCCCCAAAGATTGGTACCTGAAAAGCCACAGAGCTATGTCTATTTTAAAATGTATTCATTTATTTATGTTTTGCTGACCCTACTGATAATTTTCAAGTTTTTCTCCCTATCTCTGGGGCACATTTTCCATCAGTTCTGCTGTTACATCCTTGCATTTAGTGAACGTTACCTGCAGTCACCAGTCAAACCAAGCCCTGGAAAACTTGAAATCTTGGATGAATCCAGGCAAAACATTCACCTCCTGCTTTTGAAGCCATTGGCTGTCAAGTACAGTCACTAATGTCATACCCTGTCCCCTGTGAGTTTCTTGCTGCCATTTAAAGGGGCTTGCCAATGAAAACAATGTTTTAAAATTTTTGTAATTCCCCCACAGGCATTAAGATCCTTGACCAGAAAAATCACAAGCCCAAACTTCAAGGATTCTTAAATACCAAAGCTGTTATTTTCACCTCTGGATTTCAGAGTCTCTGAGCGGTCACACAAGGTTTTAGACATTAAACAAAAAGTCACTGGTGGTGAGCTCAAGGCTTAAATCAGCATATATTTTAGATAATTACTTCAGTCATGAACAGCTAAACCAAGAAATACCCAAACAGGCTATTCAAGGCCCTGCTTTGTCTCATGTCTGGCACAGCAGCAACAGGGAATTCAATGAGGGATTCAGAAGTCTCGAGGTACACATGGAACCATAAAGACTTTCAGGTGCTGCAATGGACCAGCCTGGTGGCTGGCATTGGGCTGTACAGGGCTGAGCTCAAAATATAGGATCTTACAGAGACTGAAGGGTTATACATCCCATTGGAAGTGCCTGTTCCTAGTTCTGCGAGCCTGCAAAATTCAACTTGAACTGATATTTTCACATTAGCTCAAAATCCATGGGGGAAAAGGTAAAAAGGGATTAGTCCAGTTCTTCCAACTCTGGTGCAAGGTGTCCCTGCTCATGGCAGGGGGGAAGGAACTAGATGAATGTTAAGGTACCTTCCAACCCAAACTGTTCTGGGATTCTATGATTCCCCAAGCTGAGAGTAAAACTACAATTTTACTCAAGTTCTCAGCTGCTGTGCAAACACTGCAGCATCAAAGGAGGTTTATGACTCCAATTGAGCCTTATATAGACACAATACCAACTGCTAATCCCAATTTTAGCATCTTTAATGTCACTGGAGACCCTGGAATTGGTGGAAGTTCCTGATCCCGACATTAGACAGTCCAAAGGCGCTGACAGAGCCAGGGGAGCTCTCTCTTGCTGAAAAAAGCCACATATTTAAACTGAGAGAGGGTAGACTTGTTATATATTAAGAAGGAATCCTTCCCTGTGAGGGTGGGGAGGCCCTGGCACAGGCTGCCCAGAGAAGCTGTGGCTGCCCCATCCCTGGAAGTCTCCAAGGCCAGGTTGGACAGGGCTTGGAGCAACCTGGGCTGGTGGAAGGTGTCCCTGCCCATGGCGGGGGGTTGGACGGAGATATTTTTTTAAGATTTTTTAATTTTTACATTACATTTTGTAGACCAGGAGCACCCTCAGCTCTGGGAAGTCTTGTTCATCAAGGGATTCCCTGCTGGGATTCATACACTCCAGTCCCAGCTGCCATCCCCTACCTGTGCTGTCCCCCTGCCCACACATCACATATGTACAGGGCACTCCATGATGCATCCAGACCACAGTGCTGGCCAGCTGCTTCCCACATCCCCTGTCCTCCTCTTGGATAGACCCCCTGAACCACCTGGTTCCAGTGGGTGCTGGTCCTTCCTGCAACAAGGATAACGGTGGTGCTCGGTTACAGCTACGGGAGAAGCTTCAGCTATTCCACAAGTACAGTGAAGGGGAGCAAGACAAGATATCCTGGGGTCCAAACAACCAGCAGTGATTACTTATACCCCCACAGAAGGAAGAAATGGTATGAAGAAGATCTGTTGGACCTCTTATGTGTCCCTCATTTTAGATTTATAGAGCAAACCAGCTCCAAGACCAGAGCAGAAAAGGCTTGAGCAGGAAAATCATGGGGGCCCTGCTGCAGCCCTCTCTGTTATAGGTCTGCCCTCATTCTGTCACCACCCAAACAAGACACAGAGACACAGCCTGATGTCCTGGGCAGAGGGCACAGGTCAGGCTCTCTCTGAGCTCAGACAGGAGGTTCACAGCATCAGGGACCACTCCTGAGAAACAGCTGCATCCCATGATCCACCTGAGGATCCAGAGTAGGTCCTGGTTGATCATGCTCAGTAGGCACCTTGCCCCATCACCTCTCTTCTGATGGACCTTGCAGGACTATCTTAACTTCTTGTAGTTCTACATGACCCCCTTGTACATACACAAAGCTTTACCCCCCTCACCCCCATGGTGGGGCAGCACAGGAGTTGAACTTTTGATCCCTGTCACCTGACGCAGCTTTAACACTTAGTCTGCCAAAGCCAATTGATCCTCTCTGGTTCACAGAGCCAGTGCAACACTTCCTCCTCCATTTATGCTTGGAGGAAACCCTTGGAAAAAAATCCTTCATCAGATTTCACAATGAACTCACAAAAGTTCATCCTCAAGCATCATTTACTAGATCCTTAGATCTGCTTACAGCTAAACCAGTCAGCCATTTCCACGTGAACCCTCATCCCTTGCAGTGTCTTCCTGGGTATGTAATTATTTTATCATGTTTGTTGCAGCATGCAGCTTGCTGTTCCAACCCATAACTTGCTGTACTGGGTTTGACTGGGATGGAGTTAGTAACCAAGAGAATGTTGGTAACACGAGGATGTCACAGCTACTACAGCCAGGCTGGTGACGAGTAATTGCTTTTGCATCGCTATTTTTCTTTTTTACTCTTCACTTGTTAAACTGTTGTTATCCCAGCCTGGAATTGCAGTTTTTTCCTTGCTTTTGCGCTTTCCTCTCTCTCTCTCATGCCAGTAGGTGAGGCTTTGCTGCCACCTGGAGCCAACCTGCCGCAGCCGCATCTGTGACAATCCATCACCCGCGAAGTGGTGCTGCCTGTTGCCCGAGTGCCTGCATTGAGCAGACAAATCTGACTGCGGTGACCAGATCCAAGGAAAAAACCTCAGTCACTTCTCCTGAGGATCAAAGCCATCACGGACACCAGTGACTCTTGGCATTTAAGAATTTGGGCATCAAATCGAGAAGGCCGAAAGCCTGCAGAAAATTACAGAAGGGGTGAAGACTGTTGTCCTTGGATTTATGGATTTTACAGTTTGGGTTTATGCCTCACTGACCGCGTTAAGGGCTTGCAGTGAGCTTTGGAGTTTGTTGGTTGGAAGTTTTTTTGCTTTTAAGTGGAGATTCTCAAACTGCAAGAGGCAAGGCCTTAAGGGAAACCTGCTGTCACAGGTCTTAAAGCAAAAGTTATCCAAAGCAACTAATTCAATACAAGCACAGCTCCAGCAAGGTAGGGACACTTGTGTGTTCAAGTTGGCCTGAAGACAATGTTTGTGGGATTCTGCTACCAAGTGTTTCCAATCTAAGCCCACCACGTATTTACAGAGATGAATTTTCACAGTTCCCCACCAGTGTAAGCACTAGGACCCCCAGCACGTGTACACAAGCCACATACAAACCACTGGACAAACACCCCAAGCACTTCATAGCTCCAGCTCTACACTGATACCAGTCACAAACCAAAAAACCCCATTTCTAATATCCGAATAAATGTTGTCTATTTGCTCGCTATTTTGAGAGCAGAACAGGAAAGACAGGTGAAGTTTGTGAATAAATTATTCATTACAAATTAGCCCTTGCTTTTGGCAACGGAGCACCCTCCAGCCCAAACAGGACATACTGCAGAAACTTGGGAACATGTCACCTTGAGCAGTTCTGCTGCAGTCAATCCAGTCATAAGGTTACAACCTCACCCTGCATTTTTGTTCATGCTGAAACCATCCTGAATTTACAAATCCAAGATTTCACAGAAAGCAAAAAGAAAAAATATCGCAATCAAGGGATAATTACAGCCCATGATTAATTTCTAAATTACATGAATCTCTTTTCAAAATACCTGCATACATGCCACCAGCCTAGGCAAGCAGAACACTTGCAGCCTTCCCTTACTCATATCTTCTTCTTTGAGCTGAAATTTTTAACTGTATGTGACTTTAGCATCTTCCAGACCAAACCCACACTGCAGATAAAACAAAAATGTTTTCCAGCTATTCACCACAAAAAGCAAATCTACACCTTTTAAACAAAATAAAAACCTCTTAAAAAAAAAGGGGGGCATTTTATATAATCTCATTGACATTCCTTATCACAAGAAAGATTTCCCGATGGGAGAAAACTCAACATAAATTAACAGGGAGATTATTAGATTTACGTGTTTCTTAGATGACAGCTTTACAATGTTGTTATTGGAATTACATTAGCATCCTACACACAGAAAGAATAACAGGAACGGCATAAAGCAAGAGCTACTACCCACTTACACTGGGGAAGCCGGAAAATAACGACACCAAGTTGCCTTGAGACAGTATCATATCAGTGTCTTAAATCAAATTAATAATGGAAAAGCAAGAGACAGCCGGTGGCAAAAACATGCAAGCCACCTCCTCGGTGAGGAAATACAGACTGGCTTACTGACAATGCCCGGGCTCTGCTTTCCTGCTGAGATTCCTTCTGCAGGCTCCGCGACACACGTATCCCTCCAGATCAAGGGTATTGCCCACTCCTCTAGGAGCCTCAGCCATCAGCAGTGGGCCACAATGCATCCTCCCTTCCCTGAGGTTCTCCATCCCATGCCAAGGAGCACTGCCCCGGGGATAGATGTAGGACATTCCACAGGAAAGCATCCTGTGCTACGAGATGAGAAAGGTATCTGTCGGGTTATGGAAGACCTGTCAGGACAGGTACATCTTAAAGTATGTCTGAAGGCAGAACCAAGTTTAAAATTGGCTGCCTCAATTTCCAAGGCAGCCCAGTTTTGGCCAGCTTCCACCAAGGAGGAGACCATGACTAACTCCCCATCCATCTGCAACTATCTCCATCTGCAACTATCTCCATCTGCACAGAAGAGGCAGCACAGCCCTAGAGAGATCAGACGCTAGAAAGTGAGGACACTAAATTGATGCATCCCCAGTTTAGATTAGTGTGTAAGGGAAGGAAGAAGAAGGATAAATCCATCACCTCCTGGGGCACAACAGCAAAAACCAGGCAAATACATATTGACATGGATTAAAGAAGCAGTGTAAGAAAACCAGTTCAAATGGGGAAAGCAAATCCACTTAGGAAACCCTGGCAAGACTGAATTACTCCTGCTCCTTGCAGAACAGGCACTCCAGTTCCAGCTCCTAGTGCTCCAAATGTGTTTCCAGGTGCAGGTTCAGACTGACAGCCCCAGGCCCTCTGCAGACACAGCCTGGCTGCTGCTGTATTCCCATCCCTGAACTCCTGCCTCCAGGCCCAGCAGCAAAACCAGACAATGGCAGAGTCAATTGCAAAAAATAAAATATAAACAGAGGACAAAAAAAAAGGGCATTGTTGGGTTTACAAATGGTTTTCTATTAAGAGTTAACAATATAATAACTCTATTAAGGTATAAAAGCTGTCAGGGAATGAAAGTTCATTGGGTGTTGCAAAAGCAAGCCAAACAAATAAGGATATTACAAAAAACACTAATCGTCCCACTGGGACAGACAGATAACTGGCCAGTGGGCAGCAAGAGCTTTCTGTGGTGGCACCTTTGGTCTGGGAGGAATCTTCATTTGTATCAGGTTTGGGGAGTTGGGACCGGCTATTGCAGCACAGGGCTGATCGAAGGTAACAGCAGCCCTTTTAAAATAGCTATATTCCATTTAGCAGCATTACTAAAACCCATTCTAGCCATCCACTGCAAGACCTGGGGTTCCTCTTCCAAACGAAGAATCAAGTCTGGCAACTCAGTGCTCTCTCTTCCAAGACACATTCCTTCAGAAAACTGCAGGATTAAAGCCTTGCCATCCCTTCAACACAGAGGGTGGAAGAACACAAGATTCAGTGTTTCCATCATTCCCACAGGTTCTGTCATGCAAGTATGACAAAATACATCTCTTCTCTGCAGTTTTCTCATTTAAGATTTTGTTTGTTTAATAAATCTTTCCTTGGAGGAGCAGTCTCACATCAGCACTCGATTTAGAATACTTTAAGTGAATTTATAAACCATGTTTCAGTAGCTGCTTTTACAGCAGGGATTTCAGAGGAGACCAGAGCAGACTAAAGGCACCCAGAATGGTGTTTTGTAACTGAGGTCATTCACTGATTCCCATGATCCAGGATCCCAATATCAGGCTGCACCTGATGTTCCTACCCACCCAGGGGAAACCACACAAGCCAAGATCTCTCTTAAGCTCTTTTAGTACCATTTTAATACATATTGATGTACACACACACGCAGAGAAAATAACAAGTGTGGCTGCACCAGAACCACAAAACTCACTGTTTGGAGTTTACTGCAATTTCCTCAATCTTTGATAATTAAAAAAAAAATAGTAGGAAAACACAGTAGTAGGAGGAAAATGTGCATTTATCCTGCTCAGCATCCAAATCCAAAGTGACAGCATGGACTTTGCCACTTATTCCTAATGCTAATCTGTGCACATACAAGGATTTACTAGTTATATCTGCAAAATAGTTAAACAAAAGCCCACAAAATAAAACATAGCCGGTAATTCACGTGTTGATTTTCATCTCTGTTTGTGTTGTCCTCTCACGATACATAATTTCAACTGTCAAATACACATTTTCAAATGTATTACTGGAACATCCCTCAGTCCAGAGTCCATGCTTACTTCTTGCTGGGAGTTACAGCTGAGTAAACAGCCAGAATTGTATCAGGTCACTTTAACTAACCCATTTCAAGTCAATTGTGGTTGCTGTCTTTCAGTGCTGGGAAGAAAAAGCATTGGTGGCTGAGTTTCAGAATATATAAATACTTATGTAAAGCAACGTTTTCAGCTCCAGGAGTGTGTTCATTAGGAGACAGTGAAGCATCTCCAGTAACTAAGACATGGGCTGTTCAAAATCTGAGCCATTTTAAGTTAATATTAAAAAAAAAAAAGTA